>NC_140472.1:36966299-37126299 GCF_051167445.1 Perissodus microlepis | reverse complement strand
TTCAATCTGTGACGTGTGTCGTCGATTCACAACCACCAGGATTCAGGGTGCTTTTATTCAGCTGTGACATCACGTCCTCTGAGATTAACCACACAGCTCTCTATACTCCTCACTGTACTCCTTCACCTCTGCAACTCTCTCTATTCTTCCTCTGAATGCTTTCCTATACTTCCTCATTTCTCCATCAAGCCTCCTTGTCTCCTGTCCACTGTGCAGAGGAAACAACTTCTCAGCTGGTTCCCTCAGCACCCAACCTGTAGGTAACTCCTCCCACAACCAGGAGCCCCTCAGCATTCCTCCTCTTCCTCCTCGGGCATCTTCCAAAACCATCTCCTCTCCCCTAACCTCTTTTCCTCGAGCCCAGTCAGAAAAAGAGAACAGTGGCCTTCTGTTCAAAGGAGGAGGAGCAGGTAGGGTCAGATGACGTCACAGAGCACAAACACGTGATCTGTCACTGCAGACGCTCATAGTGGGCCTGTGCTCACAGCTGTGACACGCGTGTACATGTTTACAACAGTCACACAAACTGCTGCGCTGTGGCTGTCGTGGTTGCGTGTAATCGGCTCACGGGTCAAACTCTGTTACAGCTAAGAAGCCACGGTATCGGCCGGTAGCTAGCGTTCTTCCTAAACTCCGTGTCCGGGGTCGCTCAGGTGTGACCACAGGATCAATCAAGAGTAACGATCCCAGCAGCGCGTGGAACACGATCAGCTGATCAGCTGCCGTCTACCTGAGAGGAGACTACGGCAGCGGGGTCAGGGGTCAACCCGCCTCAGACAAAAGACGAGCTCGAGCTCCATCGCGAAGTCGCCGCTGAAACCAACCTGGCGCTCATATGTGACGTCACTAAAGAGCTCTTATCTGTAAAAACCGAACCGGTCACACTGAGGGTTAGGGGTCAGGGCGAGTTCAATTTAACGCTAACCTTAAAGAAAACGGAAGTGCTCCTACCTGATCAGGTCTGATCGATCTTTCTCGCGCTCTTACAGCCGTTAAACTTTGATTCTCGCCGACTCGCGCTCTTTGGCGGATGCACGCGGGCGGCGGAACTCGCGCTACTTGTTTACGTCCTGTGTTGCAGCCGCGCATGCGCAGTGATGGACATGCTCAGTGGAGGAAGTGAAGCGGTCCCTCTGACTGAGTTTCCGGATTCGTTTGAGGGTTTATTTTTTCTATTGGTGCACGAAGAAGAGCTGATGGGAGCAGGCGCTCCATAAAATACATGTGCGCTTCCATACAAATAAAAATAAAAATATATAAAAACTAAAATCAAACAAAAGCAAAGGGCACATTAGAGTTTACTAACTAAACCAGTGGTTTAGCAGTGTGGGTGTGATCAAGTTCCTTTGAATACATGTGAAACAGAGCTGGAGACTGATTTAGTCAGAGATTAAAAGTGTCAAAAGCGCCAAATGTGAATTTTTCATCTGATGAAATACAGCCATTAATATCCCCTAGGAGTAACACTGACCTCTGTCCATCCACTCCTTGTTATACTGTGATACAGTGAGTAAAAGTATGATTACACAGCAGTTTCCAATGTATGAGGTAGAGATGGACCGATCCGATATTCATCCAGGCTGGAATAATGAGTTTGCAGCAGGCTGTGAGTAAGTTTATTTCAGCATGAAACACATTTGTTGTTTCAACACTTGGAGCTGATCAAAGTCTTAAAATAAGCTGCAGAGAAAAAAAAATAACCAATGCATTTCTGTTGTGATGAAACTGTGCTGGAACAACCAGTTTATTTCAGAGTTACTAAAACAACGCATTTATCAAAACGTCTTTTAAAAAGCTCAAAGGACACAACAGTGTGTTTGTTTTATTATTATTATTTTTATATTATTAGTCTTTGACGATAGCGTCGGCTGTCTCAGCCTGTCAGCAGCTGCGTGTTTCATGATCACGGTGTCCAGATCTACATCTTGTTAATAATTTTACCTCCTCACTACGTACGACTCTGGATACTGTAGCTCCAGTGAAAACTAAGGCCTAAATAATACTAAATAATCAGGCCCCATCTTATCTTAATGACCTTGTAGTACCATATCACCCTATTAGAGCACTTCGCTCTCACACTGCAGGCCTACTTGTTGTTCCTAGAGTATTTAAAAGTAGAATGGGAGGCAGAGCCTTCAGTTTTCAGGCCCCTCTTCTGTGGAACCAGCTTCCAGTTTGGATTCAGGAGACAGACACTATCTCTACTTTCAAGATTAGGCTTCAAACTTTCCTGTTTGCTAAAGCATATAGTTAGGGCTGGACCAGGTGACCCTGAATCCTCCCTTAGTTATGCTGCAATAGACGTAGGCTGCCGGGGATTCCCATGATGCACTGGGTGTTTCTTCTTCACTCACTATGTGTTAACAGACCTCTCTGCATTGAATCATATCTGTTATTAATCTCTGTCTCTCTTCCACAGCATGTCTTTATCCTGTCTTCCTTTTCTCACCCCAACCAATCACAGCAGATGGCCCCGCCCCTCCCTGAGCCTGGTTCTGTTGGAGGTTTCTTCCTGTTAAAAGGGAGTTTTTCCTTCCCACTGTCGCCAAAGTGCTGCTCATAGGGGGTCATATGATTGCTGGGTTTTTCTCTGTGTCTATTATTGTACGATCTACTGTGCAATATAAAGCACCTTAACGGGATTTGGCGCTGTGTAAATACAATTGAATTGAAATCTACGTCGCTGTCGCACCACTCCGAACAAATCCAATTATTCTGGATTGGGACATGTGTGGTCCTGATCAAAGGTCGCCTGCAGACAGCAACAGGAGGCGGCTTCGTTTGTCTGCAGTCAGCTGACTGAAATGTGAAATCTCTGGTCAGATTTGAACCATCGTCGCTTTTATGAGTGACTGGGAGGGTGAGAAAGGTGTTACCAGGCAACAAGGAGGAGGACAAAAAGGATCAAGCCTGATGAAACTTTATTCAAGCCTCCAACACAGGAAGTGACATTTCTCTTTACGATCAGACTTTTCCAGCTTACAGAGGTCAGAGGTCACAGAGAGGCTTCAGATCCAGACGGACACCTGTGATTGGTAAACATGTCAGGTGTTTACAGGTGGGAGAGCCTGACATCACGTCTGTGAGCTGCATGTTTGAATAAAGTTTGACAGTGAAATACAAGCTGAGATGTTTGTTAGAGAGATTATTTAAATCAGCACCACGAGGTTAAAGGTCACATTTCTGCAGTTACTATAGACTTAGTACAGGTGAAACAGGACACAGATCAGGTCACAGGTTCACAGGTCCAGGGTGACGTTTACATACAGAGTGTTTATCATGCGGTCAGTGAGTGCATCGTCAGTTGGTCTGCATTCAGTCACCTCGTTAGTTTGGGTTAGGGACCACAGAACAAACAGGAAGTAAACAGCTGTTTCCTGTACGGCATTGTGGTGGGAGGAGCAACAGCTGATGGATATGATGACCTCATTAAGGCTGTGTCCTTTTAAAGCTGAAAGTATAGGTTACTAAACTTCACTACATCTACCAGAATGCTTTGCATCCCCCCCCCCCCCAGTCATGTGACTTAATGAGTCGTGTCCTGCGCCCCCAAGGGTTTCAGTAGTCTCTTCAACCTCGACCACTTCTCGTTAACTTGTTAACCATCACTACATTTGCCCCTCACACTGACACGCGTGCTTCACACCTCAGACCCACACCCACCCCTCACACCAAGGACCTTACACCCACACCTACGCCTCACGCCTCAGACCTCACACCCACGCCCTACTACACCTTCCCTACTCCAGCATCACAGGGATGCCCATGTTCACCTTCTAATGCAGTCAAACCTCAGCTTGCCCCACCAAACATGCCTCTCTTGGCCACTAACGTGGGTTTCCTGTGGGAAAGCCCACACCGGCATCCCCACTAGCCTTGAAGGGCAAATATGCTGTGGGCGCTGTGTGAGATAAATATGGGTTTGCCCCACCCACACAGCCCCACTTACCCATCCACACAGAAGTGCTTGCAGCCCTAAGTTTGATTAAAACAAACTTCCAAACATCAAATCAAACCTCAGAGTCCATCCAAGCATTTTGTTCTTCTTTCGTACAGAAACCAACCTGTGATTCCTGGTCATGTGACATGTGTTACAGGTGTGTTAGTAAAAATTAAGATTATTTCTGACAGCAGTTTGTCCTACATGCAGACGAAAACCCTCATGGCCCCAAGTCCAGGATCACTGCGGTCCTGGTTTCAGTCTGAGGAGCCAGAGCCACACTCAACAACAAATGCTACTCCTTAAAGGGAACTAGAATTCAGTCGCTCCACCCAATCAGACTTGGGGCTTCATCAGTGATGATGATGATGATGATGGAGGGAGGAGCTAGCAGATTGTGCGTCCGGGTCCTCCTCACTGTTCCTCAGCAACAGTGAAGCTCGCTGCTCATTCATCCTCCTGGACTGGACTCTCTGGACCAAAGAGAAGAAGTTCTCCTGACCGTCAGGAACCGGAGTGAGCACGTCATCCAGGTCTGGGAGGGAACACCTCTGGTCCTCCATCCTGTCAGACTGCAGACAGAGAGACAGGTGAGGGCTGTTCTACACTATCCTGTTCCTGATGACGAGATCAGTGTTGATCCAGGACCATCCCTGACCAGTCGCACTGTTGTGACATATTGACAGAAAGTACTTGTTTGCACCTTACAGAGAGCCATCTTGTCATGGGGGTCTGGAGGTCAGTAAGTGGGAGTGGACCCAAATGCAGACACAGACAGAAGCTCACGTGGGTCATAACCCGTCTGGTAGCTAATGTAACACAACAAACATGGATAAAATCTTTTTATCGCCATAGCATCATCATCTGTTCTGATGAGCTTCTCTTTCATCCTTCAGGTAAAGTGTAGATTTGACTGAAAATGCTAAAATCAAGTCCTGCCCACGTCACCTTTACTGATTAATGTTAAAACAAGGTGTACAGATAGTGAGGTACTAACGAATTTTCTTGTTGTTCATTCGTACACATGCAGGAGCTGCACTATCTTATTGCTCATAGATCAGAGTGAACTAGAGTGAAACTGGTCGGATACTTCAAACAGGGCCGACATTCTGACCACTGACAGGTGAAGTGAATACAGTCATACCACCTGTTAGTGGGTGGGATATATCAGGGAGCAGGTGTACATTTTTCCTCAGACGTGATGTTAAAAGCAGGAAAAATGCACAAGAGGATTTGAATGTGTCTGACAGTTTGGGTCAGAGTGTCTCCAAAGCTGCAGCCCTTTGGTTGGTCTGCAGGGCTCAGTAACCTATCAAAGAACCAACGACACGGCAAACCAGGTTCACTGAAGGCTGGACCGGGTGGCCCATTCTGATAGAAAGGTGTCAGCATACACATCATGTGGATGCCCAGATGCACGTGTACTGCTTACCTGGGGAACACCTGGAAGCAGAAGGCCAGATTGGAAGAAGATGAGCCAAGGAGGCGGCACGATGTTTTGGGTGATGTTCAGCTGGGAAAAGTTATGTCCTGCATCCACGTGGATGTTACTGTGACAGGCCTACCTAAGCACTGTTACAGGCCGTGTCCACCCTTTCAGAGAAATGGTGCTCCCTGATGGCTGTGGCCCTTCAACAGGATAAGCCACGCTGCTAAACAGGTTCAGAAATGTTTTAAAGAGCACATGAAGTCTGCTTTGAGGTGCGGACTTGGCCTTCAATCAGGGATCTGTGTGATCTCCAAGACTAAACAAATCCAGTCTAGGAAGCCTCAGCTCGCAGCTTACAGGACTCAAAGGATCTGTTGCTAACATGTTGCTGCTAACCCTAAACCAAAAGTAACCCAAAGGCTTTATTATTTACCTTTTCTCTTTGCTTTAGTCAAGAACAATACTAACTTGGGGAGGTCTCTGTTTTCAAAATTAGAGGTAAGAAAAGCATTTCTAATATTTCTGCCTTTGCAACGCTGTGACATCACAAGAATCTGATTGGTCAGGAGCATTGATACTCCCGGTGTTGTAAAAACCACACCAACCAACCACACCAGTGTGTCCAATCTTTAGCTAACAGTTAACCCAGTAAAGATACAGACCTGGTAGTGTATGAGCATGTAGTAAAAGTCCAGGCTGGGCACAGGGGGTTGATCTGGACTGCAGGCCCCACAAAGAGCAGCTGGTCCCGGATCGGGCAGCAGGCTGACGCTGGCTCTCTGGTCGTCCAGCCTCTGACACTGAGACTCCAGGATCAGGTCCAACAGGGCCTCTGGCTCCCCCTGCTGGCTGCTCCTACGCTGCACCAACAACACAGGTGTTACAAGTGGTTAACAGGAGTCTGAGTTAAAGGTTTGAGTTCCAACACACTTAATGTGACAGCATCTGAACACCACGATGTCACCATCTGTCCTCACCGCTCTTTCCAAAATCACCAAAACTCTTTACTGCATGTTGAGTTTTCACTTTGATCTGCAGTTTCACACCAATGTTTGTCAAATACTACAGACCAGAAGAGTCTGCACCACACTGAGAGCAGAGTCTGAGGCAGCTTATGTCAGCCTATTGCTTCTGACTGTCTGTAGATGTCTTTGATTGGAGTTCATCCAGGTGCAGAACTTCACCTCAGACAGGTGATGATTCTTTATAAGCTACAGCTAAAAGGCTGTTTGATCCATTCATCGGGGTCTCCCCTGAATCTGTGACCTCTCTTTAATTATTCAGGCTGTTATTAAAAATCACATGAGGTAACTCTGACCACACATGTGGTCCATCCAGATTTTTAGGTTCTAACTCGTCTCATCAGACCTCTGTCTGATCAAAGCTACCCAAAGACTGATCAACACCTCCCTTCAGATTTGGCTCCACCTGGGAGCTCCTGTCTCTCCTGGACTTGTGGGACCAGCTCAGGTGTGTCTTTCACTGCAGGTGAGAGTTACCTTGCTTCTGGGGGTCGTGATTCTCATTCTGGAGCTGAGTGCAGAGCTAAGGCTCTGTCCCCGAGGTCTGACGGTGCCGCCTTCAGGACTGGGACCTGCTGGACTCACAAGGCCTCCGAGAGTCCTGAGGGTCCTCAGGGGTGAGGTGGAGGTCAGCGTCCTGCTGCTGACTTTACTGGGATTGTGGGATCCTGGTCCTGGATCCAGACTACCATTTTGATCAGGGGTCATGGGACTTTTTGACACTGCCCCCCCAATCCTGCCGTTGTGGTGAACATTTGAAGAGAGCGAGGGGGAAGGCACGCCTGGGTGTTGGCTGTCCGTCATGATGGAGGTGTGGGAGGTGCTGAGGGAGGAGTTCTCCTCAGGCTGTCGCGGTGAACCTGGACACAGAGGAAGTAACAGATAGTACTCTGTAGTATTCTGTATACTGCATTTCATTTTTTCAGACTTAAAGGCTAAAACGTCCGTTTGAGCCCCACGAGGTCAGAGTTGGCCTGCAGCCTTTTTTACTATGTGTGAATTAATCCTTACCTCCATCTCCACCTATCCCTCCACCCCTCGCATCAAACAGTGTGAAACATATACCATCACCCTCATGTTTTCAGACACTAACAGCTAACATCCCAAACACCTGGAAGGCAGCATAGGTTCTCTAATGACATGAAGGTGATGCTCAGACGTTTCCATCCACTCATTATCAGCACCACCGTCAGGGTGATTTGGGGCTTTTAATCACTCCTTTGAAATGTTTGTTTTTATTGTACAGAAATATAAATTTTTTCAAAATTGTACTTTCTCTGCAATCCACACAGAGTGAAGAACACACCCCACTAACATTTGGTTCAACGTCCCTCAGCGAGCTTCAGCCTGACCCGATGCTTTGGATGTTTGACCACTCCTCTTGGCAGAAACGAATCGATGCTTCAGCAATGTTGAGGTCCGGGCTCTGCGGAGGCTGATCCGCCGTATGTTTCTATTCAGGATGCTTTCACTGCACTGGCAGTGTGTTTGAAGATCTCCATCACCTCTGGCTGACATGCATCTGGAACCACGATGGAGACTCCGCCATGTTTCACACAGGGCTGCAGACTCTTACTGTTGCACCTCTTCTGACCTCCTCGTACATGCTGACCATGACGTGGACAGTTCCTCTGATCTTCAGTCCAGTTCCGGTGTGATTTTTATACCCCAGCTTTCAGCAATAGTATGTCTTGGTTTAAAACCGGCCCCCTTCGTGAGATCAGAATCAGAATAGTTTAAGGAAATTATGTACATGTAGATTTGTATATATGAAGGTTTGTGTGTGTGTGTGTTGTTTGCAGCAGTGTTTAAACTCTGATTTATCTTTAAAATGTTGCCTGCAAATGAGAATGAAGCTGAGCAGCTCCACATGAAGCAGAAACAGTAAAGTTAGCCGAGTGCGCCCTCGGAGACGATTTCAGGTTAAAGTGAAGCAACAGAAGTAGGTCAACAACAACAGGAGCAGAGCTGCCAGTGTCTAATCGCATTTACAACACAAAGACACCACACACACGAATGCATTAATGAGCAGTGTCACTGCGTTCATCTGCCCCAGGCTGCAGCTCCACCCAGAGGCTGTCGGGGGAACTGCGGCAGCCCACAATAAAGCGGCAGAGAAAACCAGAGAAGAAGTCAGAGGTGGTTCAATCTGGACTCTGAAAACGTCACGAAGGGGCCACACACACACACACACTCCCCGAAGAACAAAAGCTCCTGTTCCCTCACCTCTACATTACAGACTTCCTCCAACTTCCAGCTTCCTGTCTTCGACCCCGTCAGTCGTCACGCCGCTCTGCTGCTGGGTTCTTCGTCTTACTCCTCCATCGAGTGAGGTCTCTCTACCAGCCAGTCCACACAAACTTTAAAGCAAGCACAAAAGGACATACACATACTCACACAATGAAAGGAGAAGAACCCCGCCCCCTCGACCTTACATCATGTTTCTATGGAAACCAAAGAGAGTCGTCCAAATCCCCCGCCTCACACACACACACACACATTCCTGCATTGTTAAACTCCATTCAGCTGAACTCAGAGGACGCTCTTCATCAGTGGGCCTCACACACACACACACACACACACACACACAAACACACACACACACAATCTAACACTGTTGGCATAGACTTTTGCACAGTTGAACCAACAGTTTCAGGATAAAGCTTCTGTACCTGTGCCCAGACTCAAACATCATTAAAAATGCACGAGTATAATTGTAAAAAGAACCCAAAGACAGTGATGTCATCATGTGACTGACACATCTTTAGCCAATCAGTGTGCAGCATTCTTCAGTCAATCAACATGTCCTGTTAAAAACAAAAGTCTGTGATTCCTCAGCTCTGCTCAGGAGATCAGAATCCTGATCCTAGGCTGCTGGGGGATTCCCATGATGCACTGGGTGTTTCTTCTTCACTCACTATGTGTTTATGCACCTCTCTGCACTGAATCATTATCTGGCTCTCTTCCACAGTGTGTCTTTGTCCCGTCTTCCTCCCCTGAACCCCACCAGGCAGCAGCTGCGAGCTGAGGCAGCAGACAGCAGAAAGTTTGTCCTTCCTACTGTCACCTGCTTGCTCACGTGTGGGTTTGCTCCAGGTACTTTGGCTTCCTCTCAAATGGAAGTAGTGGGGTTAGGTTAATGAACGGTGTGAGTGCGAATGGTTGTCGGTCTCTGTGTGCTAGCCTGTCCAGACCGGACCTGTCCAGGATGTCCCCCAGCTCCTCCTGGGCCCCCCTCTTGTCCGATGGTAGCTGGGACAGACTCCAGCGAGCGTTTCTGAGAGCTCGAAGCAAAGCTATTAAATCTGTGGATCCTGCAGCTTATAGGAAGGAAGAACCTGTCACAGGGGATCAGAGAAGCGAAGAGGCTGAAACTGAACACTCACTTCATGTATAGCAAGGATCCACAGTGTCTGTGGCAGGGCTTTCAACACATCACTGACTACAAGCCCCCTCCCCCGATGATAAGCCGGGTCCACAGCTCTCTACCAGATGAACTGAACAGCTTCTTTCTACGATTTGAGGTTACAACACCACCCAGGCACAAACAGTTCCACTGCCACCGGGCGGGGTTCTCCAGCTGTCAACAGCTGAGGTGAGAAAGGCCAGGGTCAATCCACGCAAGGCAGCAGGGCCAGACAACATTTGTGGGCATGTTTTATAGAACTGCGCAGAGCAAAGAAAGCAAAGAAATATGTTTTTGCAGACATTCTTCACACATCACTCGGGCAGGCCAGTTTGCCTCTAGAGCGCCATCATAACTCACAAAGAAAACAAACCCAGCCTGCTTACACAACTTTAGACCCACGGCCATCACACCAGTTGTGAGTAAAAGTTTTGAGAGGCTGATTTTGAAGCACACCAAGAACAGTCTCTGGGTAATCTGGATCCCCTACAGTTTTCAATTTCAACCGATCCACAGAGGATCCCATTTCCACTACACTCCACTTCACGCTGTCACGCCTGGAGACGAAGAACACCTACGTTCGAGTCCTTTTCATCGACTTGAGCTGAGCTTTTAACACAATCATCCCATAGCAGAGTGTGGAAAAGCTGATGTTTCTAGGTGTGGACACTGCAACCTGCAACTGGCTTCCTGAAAAGCAGACAGTGAAGGTGGGCAACTGCACATCAAAAACACCTCAGTGAGCTCCTGTGAAGATCAAAAGAGGATACCAGTACAAAATCCATCCATCCATTCAAGTTTACTCCAGTTCAATTCAAAACTTCCCAGGAAAAAAACCTCTGGCAGAGGATCAGGAAGGGGTGGCCATTTCCAGTCTCAGTTTTATCTGAGACTGGAAATTAGAAGCAGGAAATTAGCAGCCCCAACCTGTCCATGGTATCGCTGTCACCCTATGGCAGCTGGGATAAGCCCCAGTCCCACAGAAACCCTGAACTGGATAAGAGGAAGAGAAGGGATGGATGAAAGTTAGTGGCCATCCAGGTCTTTATGTCTTTAAGACATTCCTGCAGTTTAACTCATTGGTGTGTGTTATCTGGCTTCATGGACAGATAGAGCTGGGTGTCATCAGCATAGCAGTGTAAATGTATGCTATGTCTTCTAATGATGCTGCCTAAGGGAAGCATGTATAATGTAAACAGAATTGGTCCTAGCACTGAACCCTGTGGAACTCCATAATTAACCTCAGTGTGTGAAGAGGACTCTCCATTTACATGCACAAACTGGAGCCTATTAGATAGATATGATACAAACCACTGCAGCACAGTACCTGTAACACCTACAGCGTGTTCTAATCGCTCTAATAAAAATCCATGTGTCGCGTCTTTGAGGATTTGTTCCTGTCTCTAAAGGAACAGATTTTCAGATACTGTTTATCTGTTAGAAATTTTGTTTTTCTTTTATGTAGAAAACGATTGCTCAAGAGCACTTTTAAAAAAAAAGGAAGTCTGGCAAAATATAAAGAAATGAGTTTAAGGTTAAGCCTTTTGCCCAGTACTTAGTACACAGTATCAGCAGTATAACTGACTCCTGTTAGAAGGCAATACAATCACTGATCTCAAAGTTCAGAAAGGGTTAAAAGTGAGGCTCCACCCCCACATGTCCTGCTCCCCGAGTCTCAGCTCGTCTCTTCCTGTAGCCGGGCTAAGAACACGGACCCACATCGCTGCACGTGTTCAACCTTTCCTTAAAGCTGGAAACCATCAACTATCATCTGATGAAGCTTTAACTGTTTATTATCATTTAGAAGGTTGAAGGAGTCCACTCTCATCTCCACAAACTTTTCATTTGCAATTCACGACTTTTCCATTGTTTTGATTTTGGTGGGTATGAAAATTTGAGAACTTCAGGATGTTTCATAAAATGTGTGAAACATCAGGAAAAATCAGCTTTAGAGATTTTTTCTCTACTGAGCTAAAATGAGGATGTGTGTATGTCTGAGAGGCGTCCACATAAGGAGACAGTGAGAGGTGTGTAATTCTCTGCTTTGCCATCAGGTGTCACTGTGATGTCACTGTCCTCAGTCTGTCATTGCTCAGCAGGTCGTTACCATGGTAACCGACGCAGCCAGCTGATGCTGCTGTTTTGTCCACAGCATCGTCCCCGCTGCAACGACAGACAGATACAAGAAAAGAAGATGAGTGGAGGAGAGGTGAAGGTCCTGTCTGAGCATCACCTCAGCAGGCTGCTGGAGGTGAGACACTTTCATATTCATCTTACTGAAACGGGACCTGCAGAGTACAGCTAATCAAAGTACTTTTACTTTTCTGAGAGTTTGTGTTTGAGAGCTGCAGCTAACATTTAGGGGTGGGTTTTGATTATCGATTTATCGGTTAAAATCGATTCTGGCTTGGATAACATGATACGATTCATTAAAATCCTGAATTGATTTTTTAATATTAATTTATTTTGCCCAAAAAGCCAGAATCTCAGGTTAAAACTCACAAAATTTCAACAACCACCAAACAGCTAAAACAGATGCAGATGTGACTTTCTCACCGACGGCACAGACACGGTCAGGGCTGAAAGCCGACAGCTTGCTGCTTCTGATGCGTCGGCGGCTCCGCGCTTTGTGTTTACGCCCTTTATGCGCTGATTCTAAAGCTGTTAGTTTATCTCTCTCCAAACAATATGGACCAAACCAGCAGCAAAAGAAGATCCAAACTACGCTTCACATAAACATCGTCATGAATTCACTCTGACTTTTGCTGTTTTGCTTCGACCACAATAAAATCTCACTTCATGCACAGCTCTCTCTCTCTCTCTCTCTCTCTCTCTCTCTCTGTCTACTTCAAGAACAGTTTCCCGTCTAAAAATCTGTTTTCTGCATTATTCGCTTGCTTGTTACGCACCAGTCTACCGTTGTTTACAGGCTGTCGGCCGACGTTTTTTCCTTTCACTTCCTTCCAAACACAAAGCCTCATTTCTTCTGTTCAATACTGAACAAATTTATACTTTTTAGAATTATGCAAAATTGCAAAATGCTCAGCTGTGCCTCTAATCAAACCTCTGTAACTTTGCTCTGCTTCACTTCAGCAGCATCAGGTAATGTTCATGTGCTGATTCATGGTTTTCTTCTGTTTTTGTTCTACTGCAGAATATTTTAAGGTTATCTGCTGTAAAATCCAGGCCAGGAAAGTCGCCTTCATGTTTTTCTGTGTTTTATCCTCAGTGACTTTGACACAAAGGCCTCTGCTGTGATGCTCACACTTTTTATAAAGTCTCGCAAGTGTCAGCTTTCTTTTTATAGATATAAAAATATGGAAATGTACTGATATGTGAACAGAATTATAATATTTTTGATAGAGGCAAAATTTCCCCGATTCAAATTGATTCAAATCGAATCGAATCGATTCTAGAAATCAGGGGAGTGGGAAGGGAAGTCAGACGGCGAGGCTAACCGACCACTTTGGATTCCGAGGTATCTCATTGGACGAGCTGCTCAAGCAGCAGCTGCAATGCAATGCCTCTCCCAGCAGGAGGTGGGAGGGCATTTCCTAAGTGATGAGTCACGGAGAGCTAGGACCACAGGTCAGAGCCAGCATACATCACACCTGATCCCTGAGCCTGCTTCAGGTAAGTCACCTGTGTCTCTGCTTGCAGGAGGACACCGTCTCTGAGCTGAGGCAGCAGCTGATTGGTCAGCAAGATGTCCGAGGCTTTGTTGTGGATGGATTCCCCCGAGATGTCCATCAGGCTATGAGCTTCCAGGAGCAGGTACAGACCAATCAGAAAGCAGGATAACAGTGAAGATGGCTGCCAGAGAAACTGGTGTTCTTACTGAACCGGAGCCATCTTCCTCGACTGGACTCGACCAAAACTTTAAAGTAAAACCATTAAAGTTTCATTTTAGTGATTCTATCTTCAGGTGAGCTCACAGAAAAATGTGAACAAACCTGAAGAAATAAAGGTTAAGACTGCCCTCTCGTCCTGACAGGTCTGCTCACCTGACCTGGTGATGCTGCTGCTTTGCTCCGCCTGGAGCGTCAAGCCACTCAGCTTGGTCTCCTAGGACAGCGGTCCCCGAGCCTCGGGCCTCGGGCCACGGTACCGGTCCGTGAGTCGTTTGGTACCGGGCCACGAGAGATGAGGCTCGGGTGTGAAATGTATGATTTTCAGGGGTTTTATTGAGCTCAGCCATCAGAGAGAGCTGGCTTCTCAAAGATCCACCAGGTGGTTAATGATACTTATTGATAATAATCTCTGTGAGGACAGTATTGATCAGTGATTCATTGATTGATTGATATCTGTGTCAGATGCTGATGGTGCCGCAGACTGAAGCAGCGCTGACTCCACCCTCTTTAATGTCTCATCTGTGAATCAATATGTTCATGAATCGTGAATCACATTGAACTTCTGGGTTCCTGCTGTGTGTCGCATGACTGTATCCTACATGTCTCATTGGTGGATGTTTCAATAAAGTGTTTGGAGATTAAAGTTATATTTTGAAAACACAACGTTGTTTGTGCTGCTGTGATCAAAGATCTGCTTCATTCATGGATTTTAAACCTCTGTGATCAGCTTAGCGTGAAAGATGAAGCTATTTCCAGACTGAAGGACACAGAGAGCATCGTGGGACATCGCCTCTTATCACAGCTGGAATGTTAATGACACATGAGGCCACATCACCTCGGAGATAACGAGACACAAATAAACTGAACTGAAAGGGCCGCAGATAAAAGCGGAGGGGAGGTGGTGTTACAGCCTGTGTTTAACCTGATGCAGAGAACTGGTTCCTGCTCAGTGTCTGTCTAGGTGGCGCTCTCACGTGGTGATGGTGCTCACTCAGTATTGCAGCACTCCCTGCTCCTGTTATGAAACACAGTGATGTTTGTGTAGCTGATTCACCTGAAATTATACCTGTCACAGGTCATCCTGCTAGACCTCAGTGCAGCGTTCGATACTGTCGACCATAAAATCTTATTAGAGCGATTAGAGCAGCTGCAGGTATCACAGGTACTGTGCACTAAGGTTAATGATGGAGGTAGTTGAGTTATACAGGCACAGTCGTCTTATACAAGATTTGAAATGTAAAAAAACAAACAAAACATTTTCAGAAATATTTGTGTCTGTTTTCTTGTTTTGTACTTGAACACTAAAGTGGCTCCAATGAGACGACAGCAGTGGCTCTCAGCTCGTTTATGTTTGATGCCCCTGATTTAGGCAGCATCATTAGAAGACATACATTTTCACTGCTATGCAGATGACACCCAGCTCTATCTGTCCATGAAGCCAGATAACACACACCAATGAGTTAAACTGCAGGAATGTCTTAAAGACATAAAGACCTGGATGGCCGCTAACTTTCTGCTTCTTAATTCAGATCAAACTGAGGTTATTGTACTCGGCCCTGAAAACCTTAGAAATATGGTATCTAAGCAGATTCTTACTCTGGATGGCATTACCTTGGCCTCCAGTAACGCTGTGAGGAACCTTGGAGTCATTTTTGACCAGGACATGTCCTTCAACGCACATATTAAACAAACATGTAAGACTGCTTTCTTCCATTTGCAGTTAATCCAAGGCCTAGACAGAGAGAGCAGATTTCTCCTAGATTGGCTTCTCTTTGCGGATGAATCCAGAATTTAATTCAGAATTAGAGGCCTGGTATGCAGAGATTACTTCACAGATCGATGCAGAGGATAGCTGCGCTGTGAAACTGCGCTAAAAACTATTGATTAGCAGGAAACAGAAAAGATCCCAGAGTATGTGAAGGAGGAGGCGGTTTTCACTGATGGAGGCCTGAGGAGAGGTCAGAGGCTCCGGTTCAGACCGGCTCTGCTGCTTCTGGAAGCTTCTTATCTGCAGCCTCTTATCTCCTCTCAGTGTTTCCATTCCAGGTTTCTTCCATCTTTGGTCGCCTCCTCTCTCCTCCCTGCCATTTGCTCTTGCCTCGCTCAGCCCACCGCTGGCTCCTATAAAACACCAGACAGTCACTTTCCATCTCCACCGCCAGTGCTCTGCAGCAACATGCCGCCAAAGAAAGTGGAACCGAAAAAGACAGAGGTGAAGAAGGTGGAGGCAAAGAAGGAGGAGCCTCCTCCTCCAGCAAAGCCCGTGGAGCCAGAGCCAAAACCCCCCGAGGTGGACCTGAAGAGCATCGTGGTGGAGTTCACCCCCGACCAGAACGAGGAGTTCAAAGACGCCTTTGCTCTGTTCGACGAGACGCCAGCCGGCGAGATGAAGATCACCTACGCTCAGTGCGGCGATGTTATGCGGGCGCTGGGACACAACCCCACCAACGAGGAAGTGCTGAAACTGCTGGGGAGGCCGAAGGCGGAGGAGCTGAACGTCAAGCTGCTGGACTTTGACAGCTTCCTGCCCATGCTGCAGCATGTGGCCCGCTCCAAAGAGCAGGGCAACTTTGAGGACTTTGTGGAGGGGCTGAGGGTCTTTGACAAGGAGGGAAACGGCACGGTGATGGGGGCGGAGCTCCGCCACGTCCTCGCCACGCTGGGAGAGAGGATGACTGAGGACGAGGTGGATCGTCTGATGGCAGGACAGGAGGACGCCAATGGGCACATCAACTACACCGAGTTTGTCAAACACATTCTGGCCGGGTAGAAACAGACAGCGACTTTGTCTTCCTCTTCTTCTGTGGTGGACGGAGCGTCTGATGTATCCGAGTTTGTTGTCTCTAATAAAACGTCTTCTCAGTGTGTCTCTGTTTGGATCATTGCTGATGTGATCAGCAGAGGAAGAATCAATGTGAATAAATGAATCGATGGAGGAACGATCATCAATAAATGAATAAATCACTGCCTGCATTCATTTCTCCATGTCCTGCATTAATGTGTTTATTGAGTCATCAGTGTTATTATGATTCACTTTGCTCCTCCAAAATAAAACTTGCTCAGGCCTCCTCTTTATGGTGCTCTGCGTCTAATTATTGGGAATGATAAAAACACAAACTTGATGGGCGTGTCCACACAGGTGCTTCAACAGAAACACCAATGATTGTGTTCCTGTTGCAGCTGGATGTGAGCCTCTCATCGCCTCCTCAGAGCTCCTCTCTTAGTGAGCAGCGAGGAAGGACGCCACCAACACCTGGACAGGGAGGTACCCAACCACGCACACACAGAAACACCCTCATTAAGACAAACAAACACAAACTTGATGGGCATTTAAAATATTTCACGAAAAAACAAAAAAGGAAATCAAACAAAGGGAAGAAATGAAGACGTAAAACTACAAGTAACCGACTCAAAGGTTTGTTCACGAGGTGTAGTTACGATGATCTGTGTCGGTGTATCGTGACAAAGGTTCTGGCCTCCCCTCACTGGCTTCCAGTTGAATTTAGGATCCATTTTAAATGCTTTTACTGGTTTTTAAATCCTGAAATGGTCCAGCGCCTGTATGTTAGCCCCACGTCCCCCTCGGTTGCTCTCAGTCACTAAATCGTGGCTGAAACTTAGAGACCGAGCATCCTCTACTGTGGCCCTGAAGCTTTGGGATGATCTTCCTCTTCACATCAGGCCTTTTTATTGGCTGGCCTTTGACTCAGTGTGTAACGAACACTGTTATTTTACTGTTATGTATTTACTGTACTTTTTATATTTCTGCTGTACAGCCATGTGCTGTTTTTAAAGTGCTATATACATGAATTATGGTTTGGGATGTTTGCTGCATCTCTTTCAGACTCTTTGCATCCATTAAAGGTGGAGTTCACGTTTGTAAAGACACCACCTTCATTTCATTTCCTGTGGACTGTGAGGGCTCATTTAGAAGATTCAACACCTCGACTGGTGGAATTATCTTCAGTACTCTCAGCACTCATTACAAAAAAGTGATTTCAAACACCTCTGACAGCCAGATACCAGCAGGTGCTGCTCCACCTGCACATACCTGGTCTCCATCACTGAGAACCTGAACCGTAGGAAGCACCAGCTGAAGTCTGCGCTCTGTTATCACGACTTAAAGACTAAATAATGAACTTCGAGGTCATTCGGTCTGTTTTATTAGATTTTCAGGTTATTATTGAATCAGTTAAAACTGTTCAGTGTGTTAATCAAACAGCAGCAGCAGGTGAAGCCTTCACTCAACCTGCTTCACCTGTGCAGCCTGCCGCTGTCAGACTTCCTGCTGGATGGAGGTGAGTCACAGAAGAGGAAACAGGAGGTCTGACACCTGATGTGACATCAGTCAGCTTTAATCAGAGATACATCAGTTAGCCGTTAGCTAAAAACATGAATCAGAGTCTGCTCTGGAACGACATGCAGCCGAGGCTGATGGGAAAGTCCTGCCGATGTTTAACCTGTGAGCAAGGCTTCACCTGGGTCACAAGAAGGCATAAAGGATAATGCCTAACAGTCTAAAGATGGCATCTCATTTCAGGTTCAAGGTCAGAGGCCATGTTTTACTCACACGGACGGGTTAAATGTTTCTAGATAAACAAAGATCAGCAAAAAAAGAAGATTAGCGTAAGAATCCAGTTGATTAACGTGAAAAGGGTAAATGTCCCAAAACACTCAATACTACATCTCCCAGAATGCTACTGAGAGATTTGTTCAGCCAGTTAGAAGCTCAGATCAACCCCTCGTCTCTGGTTGGTCTGATCCGCTGCTCTGTGTTGTGACTGGCCAGCTGGGTGTAGAGGCGGGACTTGAGGAATCGTGGGTAACTGTCCGTCTCCATCAGGTTGAAAATCTGCTCCTGCGCCAGTTGGAAGGAGGCGGAGCTAACGCCAAGGCGCAGGCTCTGATTGGTTGCCTCTCTGATGGCCGAGTCCACATTGACCTTGAAAAAATGCAGCTGTGTCAAATGACCAGGTGGACCAACATGTTTGATTACAAGTCTTTACTTTAATACAATGATCAATAAAGTAAACACCCGATTGTTTCAGGTATGAATTTAACCGAGCCTCTGGACTGTAACGACATCATCGTTGGAGGAATGTTTCATCACCATATTAGAAAAAAAAACACCAAAAAACACATCATCCGGCCAATCGGAGCTCAGACACACGGTACCTGTCTCGCTGCAGTCGTAGAAATAAAGTGGTCGTAGATTTTTGCAGCTCTGGCAGCCATCTTGTTGGAGGGGCGTGTCTTTTTAAACCTCTCCACAGCCAACCAGAAGTCCAGGTTCTCTTCGCTGAACTCTGACCTCAGGAAGTGACGGAACACCGTCAGACCATCTGACCAATTAGAAAAGAGAAGCACGCCATTAATCTGGTGCCAAACGGTTGATTCTGTCCATCTGGACGTTTCAATGGGAGAAACGTTTCATCATCATCATCATCAGGGGACGTCTTCAGTCTCAGCTGACTGCAGGTCTCAACCTTATAAACAGGACATTTGCACGACCAAAGAGACCAAAACAGAGAGAATGAGGAGGAGCTTCTTCCCCCAGGCTATTCGGCCCTGAACCAGGTGTAGGACTGGACTCTCACACACATCACATCACCACACGCACTCTGGTTTTTCTTCATGCACACACTTCCTATAATTTATAATCTCTTTCTGCTATTTGCACATTTTTACTGTAAATTTCTAAGTTAAATCTGTAAATTTTGTAATAACCTGTAAATTGTAAAAACTGTAAAACCACTGTCATCTAATGGTCGGGCATTGCACAGCTACAAGCATTTCATGTCATACTGTGTATGGTTGTGTGTGTGACAAATAAAAATTTGACATTTGCACAATGACTGAAACCAGCAGCACTGAATGAACAATGGGCTGGGAGGTCAGCTTGTGATCATTAATAAGTGTCATGACTATTGATCAAAGACCACTGATCAATCACTGATCAGTGGTCTTTGATCAATAGTTGTTGGTTCGTCACTTGATGAGCGATGAAACGTTTCTCCCACTGAAACGTCCAGGTGAACACAATCAACCTCAATCTACTTACCTGGATGACTGAGCATGCATCAAGACATTAATCTAGTGGAGAGGCGTTTCTCATGCTGGCTCCTCCCCTTATTGGTTAAATTGGTTAAACACAAACAGGAAGTCTTACACTGATTGGACAGCAGGGACTCCAGACTCTCCGCCCACCTCAGCACCTCCTTTGCGGACGGTCTGGAAAACAAAACAAACGCGTCTCAGGAAAACCTGCATTTCCTCGAACATCCACCAGAGGCTCTGAAGTCGAGCTTCAGTCAGACTGTGATGTCACCTCCACACCACTGCTGTTAAGGCGGAAACACCTGACATGCTTGGCCGTGATCACCTGGAGATTTTACTCTGATTAGTTATGACCTCTGATAATCTGCTGCCTTTCCTGACCTGCAGGTGAGTCTGGTTTGGGTTCAGGTCCGATGCTTTGCTACCTGTTATTTTTCAGCGCTTTCTCCAAACTGCTTCCATGGACACCAGCGCCATTTTTCCACGTTCGCAGAAACGCCAGGCGGCTCCGAACATCAGCTGCTCTGAGGAGACAACGAGGACCAATCAGAGCGAGAGGAAACAACACCAGACAAAACAACAGTGTGTTTGTTTACGTACAGAGTTTTCTTCTTCAGCTGTCGGTTCCTGGGTTCTCCAGCCTGAAAAACAAACAAAAACACTTTGTTAGAACCGAAGAACCCGAGCTGTACCGGTCTCTACTCTAACCCCAGGATCTTCCTCTGCACGTGTGCAAACCACACCCACAGTAAATCTCCCTCTCTTAGTCATCGTCATTAACCTGGGCCTCAACCAATCAGTTTGTAGATTGTCTTATTGACGATTTGCACGTCTGGTTGACACCAGATGCCGTCCTGGTGCAGTCGTCCCGTTTACCTGGGGCTAACTCTGACATGCAGCACAATGATCAACCTGCTGCTATGCGGTGTGTGGTCACATGACGCTGGTTCGCGGTTCTGTGGTCAAAGCCGCTTCTGGTCCCTACCTTGGTCCCGTTGAGCAGTATCAGCATTTGGTGCAGAGACCCCCCCTCTCCGGTCAGCTGCTTCCTCAGAGTGTGGGGGGAGGGGGCTCGGGAGGCGGGGCTAGAGTTGGGGCTGAGGTCAAAGTTCACAGGACGGGTGAGGCGGTGGATGGTGCTGTCGGACAGGAAGTGGGGCGATCGAGGTTCTTGCAGCAGAGAACCCTCGGAGAGCGAGCGACGTAGGACTGAAATAAGAGAAAATCCATCAAACTGGGAACGTTTCCACCTGCAGCAGCTCTAAACCAGCTTCATCCTGCTTACCTCACATCCTCACGCGGACCCTCCACTCCCCCAACTCAAGACTTTTGACTTTCTTTCAGAGCACTTGAACTCACCTGGTGGTCTGAAGATAAACTTCTCTTCCTCCTCGTCACGGTCACTCTCCTGGTTCATGTTGAAGTGGTGAGGGCTGAGCAGGAAGCCCCGCCCCCCGACACCACCCGCGTTCTCTGAAGTCTCTGAGGCACTCTCCCCCTCCCCCTGTTGCCGCTCCTCCACCTCCTCTTCCTCCCGTCTCCTCTTCCTCCTCTCCTCTTCTGCTCCTGCTCTCTCCTTCCAGATAGGACTCCTTAGAGTGGAGGAGGGACGGTGAGGTGAAGGGAGGAGCTGAGCTGAGGAGATGATGTTCCTGGAAGGTGGTGAGGAGGAGTAGGGAGAGAGAAGGGAGACGGGAGCAGGAGGAAGAGTGGAGGAGGAGAAGGGAGCACTGGGGGAGTAAGAAGATGGGGAGGGAGGTCTAAGGGAGTCACAGAGCGAAGAGTAAGGAGATGAAGGACAATAGAGGGGGTCAGACTGCCCGAGAGAGAGGAAGCCAAAGTCTGAGGGGAGGTCTGACAGCTGGGGGGAGGAGGAGGAGGAGGAGGAGGAGAGGACTTAAATTGTGTGGGAAAAGCTTTGGGTATTTCATGTGTTTGGCGACCTCTGCTGGACACATGTGTGAACTGGCCCTCTTCCTGCTTTCTGTGACTACCTGCACAGGTGTTGTACCTGCTGGGTGTGTGTGGTCTCCGTGGTGACGAGCTGCAGCTGGATGTTATCGTGGAGACACAGGCTGACTCGGACCTTCTGCTCGATGCTGAATGCCTCCAGGCTGAAGAGGCGGCGGCGGCTCGGAGCGCTCTGCAGGAAGTACAGGTGGAGCGGCTCCGACAGAGCTGCCACACACACACACAGAAACGTCAAATCCTGTGCTCTGATTGGCTGCTACACTCTGAGATATGGAAACAGGTAAAGAGCGAGCTGAAAGGGGACCGGGTCAGCAGTGTGAGTGGAAACAACATAGCCAAGTTCTAAAACCATTAACTGCAAACCCGTGACAGTGTGGGAGCACGGCTCTGTGGTGGAAATGAATACACGCGTGTTTCTGTCCACCTTAAAGTCCACCTTAAAAAAATACTTGCAGCACCTGAGAGCTCATCACAGCACAGAAACAGCTTTAGTGAAGGTTACAAATGATCTTCTTATGGCCTCTGACAGTGGACTCATCTCTGTGCTTGTCCTGCTAGACCTCAGTGCAGCGTTCGATACTGTCGACCATAATATCCTATTAGAGCGATTAGAACATGCTGTAGGTATTACAGGTACTGTGCTGCAGTGGTTTGTATCATATCTATCTAATAGACTCCAGTTTGTGCATGTAAATGGAGAGTCCTCTTCACTGAATCATATCTGTTATTAATCTCTGTCTCTCTTCCACAGCATGTCTTTATCCTGTCTTCCTTCTCTCACCCCAACCGGAAGCAGCAGATGGCCCCACCCCTCCCTGAGGTTTCTTCCTGTTAAAAGGGAGTTTTTCCTTCCCACTGTTGCCACAGTGCTTGCTCATGATTGTTGGGTTTTTCTCTGTATGTATTATTGTAGTGTCTACATTACAATATACAGGGAGTGCAGAATTATTAGGCAAATGAGTATTTTGTCCACATCATCCTCTTCATGCATGTTGTCGTACTCCAAGCTGTATAGGCTCGAAAGCCTACTACCAATTAAGCATATTAGGTGATGTGCATCTCTGTAATGAGAAGGGGTGTGGTCTAATGACATCAACACCCTATATCAGGTGTGCATAATTATTAGGCAACTTCCTTTCCTTTGGCAAAATGGGTCAAAAGAAGGACTTGACAGGCTCAGAAAAGTCAAAAATAGTGAGATATCTTGCAGAGGGATGCAGCAGTCTCAAAATTGCAAAGCTTCTGAAGCGTGATCATCGAACAATCAAGCGTTTCATTCAAAACAGTCAACAGGGTCGCAAGAAGCGTGTGGAAAAACCAAGGCGCAAAATAACTGCCCATGAACTGCTCGGGTTGAGCATGGAGTCAAGCTCAACTCCCAGTCCTACTGCCAGTTTCTGGAAGAAACCTTCTTCAAGCAGTGGTACAGGAAGAAGTCTGCATCCTTCAAGAAAAACATGATTTTCATGCAGGACAATGCTCCATCACACGCGTCCAAGTACTCCACAGCGTGGCTGGCAAGAAAGGGTATAAAAGAAGAAAAACTAATGACATGGCCTCCTTGTTCACCTGATCTGAACCCCATTGAGAACCTGTGGTCCATCATCAAATGTGAGATTTACAAGGAGGGAAAACAGTACACCTCTCTGAACAGTGTCTGGGAGGCTGTGGTTGCTGCTGCACGCAATGTTGATGGTGAACAGATCAAAACACTGACAGAATCCATGGATGGCAGGCTTTTGAGTGTCCTTGCAAAGAAAGGTGGCTATATTGGTCGCTGATTTGTTTTTGTTTTGTTTTTGAATGTCAGAAATGTATATTTGTGAATGTGGAGATGTTATATTGGTTTCACTGGTAAAAATAAATGATTGAAATGGGTATATATTTGTTTTTTGTTAAGTTGCCTAATAATTATGCACAGTAATAGTCACCTGCACACACAGATATCCCCCTAAAATAGCTAAAACTACAAACAAACTAAAAACTACTTCCAAAAACATTCAGCTTTGATATTAATGAGTTTTTTGGGTTCATTGAGAACATGGTTGTTGTTCAATAATAAAATTATTCCTCAAAAATACAACTTGCCTAATAATTCTGCACTCCCTGTAAAGCGCCTTCAGGCGACTGTTGTTGTGATTTGGTGCTATATAAATAAAGTTAAATTGAACAGGTTACAGTGCTATGGATACTTTACTTGGTCAATCAGCTGACAACGAACCAGGAAATGAAAATCAAATGTGGATTACAACAATGTGTTCTGACATTAAACAGAAACCTGCCAGCTGCAGGTTACAAAGAAAAACCGATGCTCAGAGATGACAGTGAACGCAGCATTACCCTCTCTGAGCTTCAATGTGTTCAGGAACACCGGACTCTGCAGGACGTTACAGCGTCCAGCTTCATCCTCTCTGGTAAGTAGCAGCAGGTCAGTGTAGATCAACACGGTCACCTGAAACACACACACACACACCACTGTCAGCACAATAAAATGTGTACTTGTAGTTCTTCTCATCGACCTGTTTCTTCATTTGCACACAACACTGTGACCTCTGACCTAGGGCTGGGCGATATATGACCCAAAATTCATATCTCGATATTTTTTTAAAGCCATAAAGTAAGAACAAAAAGAGAGTTCTTAGTCAAAGCTGTGTCCCAGATGTCACACAGGCACTTTTATTAACATACAGCATAGATGTACATGAAAAAAACTACTCAAAAATAAATTATGAGCATTTATTAAATAATAATGCTCCATAAATAAAAGAAAACTATGTTGTTTTTGTGCATAACAAAGAGCTCACAATTGTGCAGTCAAAATGTAAACTAAAAGACGCTGAGCATAGTAACAAAGATTTCACAGCTGGTCTCTTTCCAAGTGCGTGACTGACAGCCTGGAGTTTGAAATCCGCTTCATAACCGTGTCTCTGAACAGGTGCCATTTATGGTCCTTATACACAAACAATACGGTAATATTACGGTGAAGCACAGTACGTATCACTCCGCGAGGCTCCTCGGCAGCCGTAATTCTCCGACAATCTATCAAGCGGTGCAGCTCCGTAGCTTAGCAAAGTTGAACTAAAACATTTTTTGACAGATTGCGGAGCGCCGTGTTCCACATAAAATCGGTTCACGGTCATCAAGCACAACCAGAATTCATACATAAGGCGCGCTGTCGATTTTTGAGAAAATGAAAGGATTGCAGGCTCGTTAGCGCGGTTAGCTCGTTAGCGCGGTTAGCTCGTTAGCGCGGTTAGCTTGTTAGCGCGGTTAGCTCGTTAACACGTTGACGCCGTCCAGCCCCACGCACGGGGCGATCCGCGGTAACTCGTTAACGGAGATTTGCCGTGTCCATCTTGTCGCTGCCTGCACGTGAAGCAATGGGGGAGGAGGGGGAGTTGTGTTCAGTGAAGGAGAGGCGAGGCCGAGTAACGTTGCGTAGAGACAAAAGTGGATGAAAGAGAGGCAAACTTGTGGCTCCACAACGATAATTATAACGTAACATAGACTATATCGATATAAAAGATATTGTCACATCTTATATCTCGTATAAAAATATATCGATATTTTTAAAAAACTCGATATATCGCCCAGCCCGACTTTGACCCTGAGGTATGTCCTCTGAGTTCACAGACCATCACCGCCGTGTTCATTCTGCTCAGTAACAATGTTTAAATGCTTATAAACCATCTTCCTTTTCCTCATCATCAGGTCGTGTTTATGGACCGCCGGCTTCCACCACGCTCTTCCTGCACTAACACATGTAACTGAGAGTCGGAGGCAGAGCGACGTCTGACCTCCACCTTTACTGAAAGTATGAAACTAAAACACAGCAAATTCCCAGATGTGTGTAAATGGATGGGAGGAGGAAACTGATCCTGGTTCAGCTCTGAGGTCGTTGTGTCCTTCAGGATCAGGTTCAGTCTGCAGAACCAGACGTTTCTCAGAAACATCGATGGGAACACAACGACCAGCACTGCAGTATCAGCCGTAAGGTTAGAATGGCTCTGGAAGTGCAGCCAGTGAGGATCGATAAGTGATATCCATAATGGAATCTTAATCGCTAAATTCTTATCAATTCCCATCAGCAAACCCATCAGTCTTCAGCAAACAGGTGACGTCCTCCATTTGTCTCCTCAGATATCCGAGCACACACAGCCCAGAGAGTTTACCGCTAACAGCTCTTTGGGAAACACCTTGTTGAAGTAAAAATACTATTTTATGTCAAACTGTGTTATCTTTGCATTTTTCATCATTTCAGCTAAAGAAATGGAAACAGGCTGATTGTGTGACAGGCTGTGGGTAACAGGTTTAAACCTTTGGAGACCTGAGGACTGAAACTCCAAGCACGACATCCCAGTGCACTTCAGACTCAGACAAAAACTCCCAAACACAAACTCACCGTGTCCACTGTCAAGCCAGCTTTATTTGTATAGCATGTTTAAAGACATCAAGTGTCGGCCAAAGTGCTGAACAGAGGGACAATCTAATCAAATACAAGAAAGAATGAAGATGAATGAGGTAAATTATTTATCTCGTGATTATCAAACATCCACATACATACACACTTGTCTATACATATATATATATATATAAGAGGGAGGGAAGACTGTTGCAGAGTCTCGGAGCGGCGATGGAGAAAGCCTTCATCACCTATGGATTTTAACTGGGAGTGTGGGACCAGTAAAAGCATCTTACTGGAGGAACGCAGAGTTCGAGTGGGTAGGGGTGCAGGCTACTCGATCAATAGTGTGTCAGCCGCCCCAGGACCGCCTCTAAAGGGCTCTGTTTAGTTAGAGTTCCAGGACTGTTGGTGGTACTCAGGGCTGCATACGCGCAGTATATTTACAGGCAGTGTTGGGAAGGTTACTTTTAAAATGTATTCCATTACAGATTACATGCCCTAAAATGTATTCTGTAACGTATTCCGTTACGTTACTCAATGAGAGTAACGTATTCTGAATACTTTGGATTACTTAACATATTATCATGCATTTTACAACTACGTGAATGTACTATTGCTGTGTGATTTATTACTATTACTGAAGGGACTAATACGGGTTTGTGTCGGGCTCGTAGCCGAAAACTAGCTTTACTTTGTTGTCTGGGTCAACTTTGCTAGCGAGAGACAGAGAGAGGTGTTGAAAGGCTGCTGCAACGGAGCTTATTGTTTCAGAGGAAAACACGAACACAGCGTACAGTCGAGTCTTAATAGCTACTTACAGCTGGGCTCGTCAGGCTCTCTTCTTGGCTGCAGTGGTTATTATTATATTTACATGCTTCCAGCTCCCGTTTCTGCTCGGTGACAACTCGTACTTTTCCTTTCTCTCCCTCCTCGCGCTCACAGACACATCACGAGTATGGCGGTCCATTCTCCCAGCAGCACGGACTACACTGCCCATGATGCTACATTCTGCCTATTAGCTTAGCACAACAACAACAACAACAAAAAGGCGCTCTCTCACCCAGGAAACACCAGAGCGAGAGCGTCACCCTGTAACCATGGCAACCGTAACGCTGCCACCTGGAACTACAGAACATGTCAAACAAACCCAAACAGTCCTGACCCGCCACAATATGAAACAGGGAAGTACCGCCGTGTAATCCATTTATTTCAACAAAGTAACTGTATTCTGAATACCACCTTTTTAAACTGTAACTGTAACGGAATACAGTTACTCATATTTTGTATTTTAAATACGTAACGGCAGCACATGTATCCCGTTACTCCCCAACACTGTTTACAGGGGTGTTACCTTTGCAGACAGCAGGTCGGCTTGGTGCAGGATCATCTCTTCAGACATCAGCAGCGCTCTGTCTGGACTGCAGAGATCAAGAGGCTGAAACAACAACAACACACACGTGAACAAAAGCAAACCACACAAACACAAACACCGTTTTGCTCCTCTGTAGCTGACGGTTGCCCACTGTCAGTCGCCCTCCTCATTACTGTTATTTACCTTTGTTTATGCAAGTAATCCCCATGGAGACTCAGTGTCCCGTTACAGGACAGACCTGTTCTCCTTATTTCAGGCCATTTAAATTAAGTTCCCCGGCCCTCTCTGCCACACTTTATTCTGCCTTTCATACTGTCGTCACTGCATTTCCTCCTGTTTCTAAACATTCCTGAATTCAGCTTGGATCAAGTAAGGGCGTCCTGTATGCACGGGAGGACAGTCTTTGGGTCCATCTGGGCCATGCTGTGTGAGAGAGGTTTTCTCTTCATCATTGTAGAGTCTCCATAAAGAGATCTGTAATGACTGTTATAATGAACAAAATAAAAATAAAAAAGGCTGTAACTCTGTTCTGGGTTAGAGCTTAATGGGGCGGATAAAGATCAGAATCAGAAGGGGTTTTATTGCCAAATGTTGAGCAGGTTTACAACATTAGGAAATTGCTGCGGTACTTAGTGCAAACATACTGTCAGACAACGCTTAAATAAACATAAAAAAATAAATAAAAGTGCTAAGTAGATAGATAGATGCTCTAAGAGTTTCTGGATTTGTTCAGGACCCTGGAGCTCTGGGTACTGGATTTGTTTTGGTTCAGTTTAAAGACTCCGGACCTGGATTGGTTCTGACCTGGACGAAAATAGGGAAGATGACGGTTTTGGGCGCCATGGTGACGTAGGTTCCATATCCTGAGCAGGGCACATGTGACTGAACGATGGTGCAGTTCTGGTAGTTGCCATAGTTTCTGGGCGGGGCCGAAGATGTGGAGGAAAGAGGTGGAGGCAGGGTGGAGATTTGCCTGGTAAAAGGTCTCTGTAACGACCCCAAACATGAGTCGTGGAGGACGTTCGGACCTCTGGGGCGAGTCTGGTACAGATGTCCTGGATAACCACAAATGACACGATTAAATAATCATAATATTTACGAGCACTTTGCATATGGATGAATAATATTCAGAGTGGAAGTCGTACCGATCGACCCAGTCCTGTCGTGATAAACTGGTTGCAGGAGCTGGAAAGGAAGAGAACATTTATTTGGAAACTGTTGATTTCAGCATCGTTCTGATGGTGCACGAACATCAGCAAACCAAACTACAAAACGATGTGCAGGTAAATATATGAATGCAAACAAAGACATAAAGAGAGCTTTACAGAATAATGATGGTTTCAATGTGGCGTTTACAGAGTCCCAAAAGTGTTTCGTGTTTCACCTGAAACCGTCAAACTGACTAAAATATTCTCTTTCAACACAAATATCTGAGTTTAGCGAGACTCTGGAGCAAAACGTGTGAGAAAAATAAATCTCTAACTGGAATGATGACTGTACAGCGTCATGGTATTCCCCATAAAAACAGCAGCTTACTGTATTTACAATGTTTTTCATGAAACGGCAGCTTTTCAGATTACGACTTGTTTTTTCTTCTTCTTTGGGGTTTTTCTTTCTTTGGTGAATCGATTAAACTCACTGCGTGTTCAAACCATCTGACATTTTTAGACATTGTCTTCTTCGTACTTCACACTCAGACCGTTTTACGTTGGCCTGTCAGGTTGTCACGGGGCTGTCGGTCCTGGTCACAGATTCAACGGCTGCAGTAAGTCGATGTTCTAAACTTCCGTTCTGATTATTCTGACGTCTCTGCACAGAGCCAGGACCCTCAGTGCTGGAACCAAACACTGACAAACTGCGTTCTACTCGTTCTGAATACAGGCCCCGCCTCCTGACACTCACCTGCCCTTCTGGGCTGACAGGTGACAGGATGATGTAATTGTCTCCATTTGATGATGTCACACGTGTGCCCTTCAGGGTGGTGGTGTGAGGTGTGTACATCTCCTGGTCTTCCTCCTCTTCCTCTTCCTCCCGGTCCTCCTTTCTATCCCTCCATAGAGAACCTAGAGCTCCCAAACTGGCCCGGACCCCTGACCCCTGACCCCATTTGCGGTCTTGTTTGCTTTGGGTGGGGTGAGACAGCAACTTCCTGCCTGTCGTCTAGGAGACAGAGGAACATTAGCTTAGTGTAAGATCAGTTAATAAGCGCTCATTTGTCTGGCGAGCTGTCGTGAGGTCAAGGATACAGAAAAGGAGAAGCACAGTGAAGTAAACATGAGAGCAGACATCAGTGACACAAACTGAAAACACAGAGTTTATATCAACCCACGTTCTTCTGATGTTCAGGGATCAGCTGTGAGCTTAACTAGCATGTAATGTTCAGCACTTGTTTTCTTGGATGGTCAGGTGATGTGTTGCTATGAATTATGGGATGGCATCATCTCCTCTTCTTTTACAAATGATGCTACAGTGTCTCCTTGGCTGAAGGAAGGAATAAAGGAAGCACTGAAGCTCCCACACGGTGTCTTCCAGCCCTCACTCCCAACTGGTGGTTGTGCCAGAGGTTTCTTCCTGTCAGAAGGGAGTTTTTCCTTCCTGTTACCAAGTGCTAGCTTTAGCAGGTCTGACTGTCGGGGTATTATCATAGGTCTTACGGTATAAACCTCGAGCTGATTTGGTGTTGTATAAGTAAAACTAAAATGAGCTGAATGAGAGCTCCTTTGATTATCTGCAGCTGTGATTATGACCACAGGTGCAGTTCAAATGGTTCTCACGCATGAAACTCACCGCGCTGTGTGTGTGTGGGCGGAGCATAGCGTCACATGCTGACCGGACCTCAGGTAAACTTCTCCACACCACCAACACAATCTGAGACTGACAGCTCCTGAGGAGACGCGCCACTGTTAGTATTCACAAAAGGCCAGATGTGCCCAGTGATTTACCTGAACAGGTGGGGTCACTCTCACAGGGGGCAGGGTTACCTGATGGCGTGGGCGAGGTCGACGCACTTCCAGGTCTCTACAGGGAGCCCATTGAGCTGCAGGACCGAGTCTCCCTGACGGAGTCCAGATTGATGAGCCGGACCGCCTACGAGCAGTGAGGACAGCCAGGTGTTTATTACCTGTGAGTGAACGGGGTGTCGTACAGCGGTCGTGGAATTGTCTTTCTCACCTGGATCTACCGCCTGCACTCTGACTGGGCAGTCAGAGCAGATGGTGAAACCGAAGCCATCTTTTCCTCGAGCGATGCTCACCTGCAGGACAGTCAGAACACACCTGAAGTCAGTTTAAAACTCCACCTTCTCAGCGAGGTGTAGCAGGTCTGCTTTCCTGTCACGGAGCACAGATTAAGTCTGGAGGAACTCCTTTTGTTCTCCACACATCTGAGCAAACTCTGACGATGTTTCACCTGAAGGTGAGACCCTACAGGTGACAACACTTTGGTGCACTGGTCAGTGTAGAGATTTGGGGTCATTTGGGGTTTTTTGATAGTTTTCCTTTAAAAAAAAAAAAAAAAAGGAAAAGCCGACCATCGAAGGATTTTTCTCTTTATGAGAGATCGGCAGGGAGCTTTCGTGATGATATCCATACGCAGGGTTAGGGTTACTCTCTTCCAGGAGATTTTATTTTCCAATAAAAGCAGTTGAAATCTTACAGCCCGCCTCTTTGAAGGCTGATTTCTTAAAATGACACGTTTATTCTCAGAGAGCCGCCGAGGAGTCGATTATGGAGCCTTCTGTTTGTTTCAGTATTTTTGATCCAATTATCACCTTGCTGTTCTAAAACGTTTGAAACGTAGTTGTTCGGTCGTGTCATGTAAACATAAACTGTGAGGGTAAATGAGCCTGCAGTGAACCTGTTCGTGTGACTCATGTATGCTGTCCTGTGCTGAGTTATCGGCGTGGTCACTCTGTTTTTGATGACTCATCACCTTAAAGTTTCTTCTCAGGATGACTGAGAAGCTGTCGTGTAGGACAGAAGGCTGCTGTCAGGTCAGGTTTGTTTCTGACTTTGAATAAAAATAAGGTTTTCCTGCTGTGATGCTCTCAGCCTGCAGGGCGCACCGTGTGTTACTCCACGGCCCTGTTGACCGAGGCCCATTGGGTCATGTTTGGTGGGGGTCTCCAAGTGGTTTCCATGGCTGTGTAAACAGAGACGGCGCAAGGAAAGGTCGCCTCGTCCTGAGAGTTTCCTCGCCACAATAGAAGTTTAATGTCCCCGACTTCAGACTGACAGGCTCATATTAAAACTGCTGCAGGGGAACCAAGAACAGCGTCGGGGTGAAGGTATGCAAACAGCATTTGTCTGCAGGTTCAGTCCTGCTCTCACGATCCCGCTCCTGCGCCATCTTCCTGCCTCTGCAGAGCTTTCGGGCCAAACAGGAAGTGGAATGACCAGGAATAGGAAGCTGAGCGTGCCTTTAACACAGCTTTGCATTTGTCTAAATCAACAATTTCCCCCGGCCTCCTCAGGCTGAGCTAAGTGGGAAAAGAAGATCAGAGGAGGTTAGAGAAGCTCTTTGAACATTTAAATACCAAATAATCATTTAGATTCATGCTCTGAGGCAGTGAAGCAGCCTTTTTAGACGTCCCACTGCTGTGGCGCTCTTGAATCAACAGAAGCGCACGTCAATCTGGTTTGAACTCGTGACAAAGAACCGAGAAACCTTCAAACTGTGAAAGGTGGACCTCAGGAGGGGGATTGTTTTCTGACTTCTAATTGGCTGAGGATGCAGGGCTGGTGCTCAGAGCTGTCCTGAGAAATCGTGGGACGGAGTTAAACCCCAACACGTTGGACCGCGACATGTTTACCTGTCCACTGAAGGATTTGTAAACTGGAGCCAGTCAGACCATCTCTTTAATTACAACTCAGGACCAGGATGAGGACGGTGTCAAAGGTCAACTGTCTCACCTGATCTGTGCGGCTCTGGTTCTCAATGATATTTCCCATATTTGGGCCGAGGACAGGCAAACAGTAAAAGTGTCGGTCGGGGAATTGTCTCTTTGTTCACAGTCTTCACTTTTTAGGTGCACGGAAAGCCAGCATTTACAGACCCACCACGACTTTGCACACATCACACAGAACTCCTGTTCCACGTGCACCTGCTCCCAGTCACGGGGGAGCTGCCATGCCAGCCATGCGCCCCTCTGCTCCACCCCTCCCCTGCAGCTGAGTCCCGAACCACACCATCACACTTTGTCTCCAACATTATAGTAACGGCTCTGCTCCGTATTAGCCGACTGATTTATTCTGCTCTCAACGAGCTGAAACTGAACCGAGATAAAACTCTTTTGTTGAAGTTATTCTCTGGGGTCAGAGGTCACATTTGCACTTTTGAAAAAATAAAGGAATTGCTAGTAAAGTTAGTAACTAGCACAAAGAATTTGAGTCTGGACTCATCGTGTCAGTTTATACTTTAGTGGTTCTGCTCTGCTTGTTCTCTGATGTCATCTGATGCTTTTGGACCAAACCGTCTGAGGTCCAGCTCTCCATCACTGGTAGCTCCGCCCTCCGCCCTGCTCTAACAGAACGAACTTCCTGTTTCATTCAGTAAGACCCGAAACCAGCACGTGAGACGCTCCGGTTACACACACAACACAGGACACTGTGGAGCTTTTCCCAGGAACATGACACACATCCAGGCGTGACATCAAACTGCACAGCCAATCAGGAAAGCAGTTTGCTTTCTGCCATTTTTGTGGCGAACTGAGCTTTCTGCGATTGGCGGTATTGAATACCGATTATCTGTCACACTCTTTTAAACAGACAGAAACAAAGAAAACTGTGGTGACCTGGATCCAAGAACCTGAAACAGTTTTTAGTCTCAGAGCTGCTGTGATGCATGAAACGTCCCAGTCAACATCATCAATAAGCACAGAGGTCAAGACTGATCGATGGAATCAATAATCATAGCTTTAGACCTGAGGCAGGTTCTGTCCGATGCAGGCGCGACACAGACGGTGGATGGTGTGCATGGCAGCAGGTCAGAGTTCGAATCCTGTGGATCCACCAAGTGTTCCTCAGCAGAGCTGAACCAAACCAGGATGAAGATCCAGACCAGGTCCGAGTCCAGCGTGCCGATCGAGGTAAACCCGTGTGAGCGCGTAGCAGAGGCTCAGAGGTGAACTGGATGTATGTGTGTGGGAACCAGCACACAGAATAATAGCAGGAAACTCACACACTCAGGCACACAAAAACAGTGGATGTGTCCCTGTGATAACACGCACACACTTCCTGAGCACACACTCGGGCTGACGTGTGTTTGTGAGGGCTTTGACTCATTAATGTTTTCCCAGGCTCCTGAATCTGAATGCGAGTCCTCTGAAATCTGCCTGAAACACCCACAAACACCTGTAAACACCAGCAAACGTGTACAAACACCTACAAACACCTGAGAGCTGGAGCTCTGGTTGCTCTGCACAGGAACAGAGGACACACTGTGTTGGACCTCATGTTTCGGATGTTTCTGAGGCTCGGGTCAGAGAGCAGCTTGTGATGGTTACAGAAGCAGCTTCACTCCATAATTCATCACACGTGAATGTTTGATGAGCCTTTCAGAAAAACAGTAAACACGAGGAGCCTGCGAGCAGTCGGAGCAAACAGGACCACGATGCTCAGAATAACCTCTCTCCATCAGCATTATTCATCCTCTCTGAGCAGGACGCGCTCCATCAGCAGCTGGTTACACTGTAAGTAATGCTTCACCCACCGGTTAGTGAAGTCACATCTGAAGACCCAACAGAGACATGTCGGGTCTTCTTTCAGGAAGTGACCATATTTGGACGAGAGGGCAGAGTGCTTTGTTATCAGCTAATCCTAACTGTGCTAGACTGTGGAGAGCATCTTACTGTTAATTAGTATCGAAATCCTTGAATTTCATTCACCAAAACTGAAGCTCCGCCTTCTTGAGGCGCTCTGTTAGTACAGTGACAGCAGCCATATTATTGGTCACATGATGTCATTAAAAAGCTCCAAAAGGCTCCAACAGCACAAACACGGTCCAGAGGTGGAGGTCAGGTGGAGCTAGCAGACAGCTAGCAGCTACAGCCGCCTGTGTCACCATCCACCTGTCAGTTTAAGAGGCCACGCCCCTAATAATGCAAACCCGTACAGTTGTAATGAAGGAGGAGGTTACCGATAGAGAGTCAAAGGAGCTTGCAAAGAAAAGCGTCTGGACTTCTTTAAGTTACTTGAAGATGTTTCACCTCTCATCCGAGAAGCTTCTTCAGTTCTAAGGTCAAATGGTGGAGAGTCCCAGATATAAACCTAGTGGGAGTTTCCCCCCACAGAGGGACAAAAGGACCCCCTGATGATCCTCTAATCGCCTGAGCCAAGGTGTGAAACTGGGTGTGGGTCCCAATCAGCCAGAGTTTCGGGTGTGTTCATTGTGAAACCTGGCCCCACCTTATCATGCGAATTCCTGAGGTCAGATGGCCCAGGATGTGAGTGGGCGTTAAGGTGTCTGGGAAGGGATCTCAAAACTGGATTATAGATGGCAGAGAGTTGGTGTCGTAAACCCCCGCCTCTGTTCAAAGATGGTCGCTCACAGTGGACATAGATGGCTTCTTTCACTCCTCTTTCAAACCATCTGTCCTCTCTGTCCAGAATGTGAACATTGGCATCCTCGAAAGAGTGTCCTTTATCCTTAAGATGCAGATGGACTGCTGAGTCTTGTCCTGTGGAGGTGGCTCTTCTGTGTTGTGCCATGCGCTTGTGAAGTGGCTGTTTGGTCTCTCCAATGTAGAGGTCTGGGCATTCCTCGCTGCACTGTACAGCATACACCACATTGTTAAGTCTGTGTTTTGGCGTTTTGTCTTTCGGGTGAACCAGTTTTTGTCTGAGCGTGTTGCTGGGTCTGAAATGCACCGGGATGTCATGCTTGGAGAAAACTCTCCTAAGTTTTTCTGATACACCGGCTACATAGGGGATGACAATGTTGTTGCGTCGCATAGGGCCTTGCCTACATAGGGGACACATTCTGGACAGAGAGGACAGATGGTTTGAAAGAGGAGTGAAAGAAGCCATCTATGTCCACTGTGAGCGACCATCTTTGAACAGAGGCGGGGGTTTACGACACCAACTCTCTGCCATCTATAATCCAGTTTTGAGATCCCTTCCCAGACGCCTTAACGCCCACTCACATCCTGGGCCATCTGACCTCAGGAATTCGCATGATAAGGTGGGGCCAGGTTTCACAATGAGCTCACCCGAAACTCTGGCTGATTGGGACCCACACCCAGTTTCACACCTTGGCTCAGGCGATTAGAGGATCATCAGGGGGTCCTTTTGTCCCTCTGTGGGGGGGATACTCCCACTAGGTTTATATCTGGGACTCTCCACCATTTGACCTTAGAACTGAAGAAGCTTCTCGGATGAGAGGTGAAACGTCTTCAAGTAACTTAAAGAAGTCCAGACGCTTTTCTTTGCAAGCTCCTTTGACTACGATGACCTGGATGACTGAGAACCTTCACAGACATCTTACCGATAGAGATCAAACCAGTTTTTGTATCACACCAGTCTACTGGGACCAGAACGGCACGTTACTGTAATCCAATTACTTTTTAAAGGAACAAGTAAAGGGATTACCATTGCAAAAAAAGTAATTAGATTACTGTTACTTTCCTGTAAGCACGCTGCGTTACTAAACCGTGATGTTGTTTGTGAGTGTCTCATGACGACGACATCCGAGCGTGCGGCGTCCATGGTAGCAGGCGTGTGCAGATCAACAATGGACAACATGGAGTGATGGAGAGAGTACAACCATGCAGCATTTAAAGCTTGGAAGTAATCACATTACTTCGAGTTTCATTCTGTAAAAAGTGACACAAACATTAGCGTCCGCTGTTCCCTCTGCGTGGGAAGAAAACTTCTTTCCACAGCGAAAAATGAAACTTCAAATCTAAATGTTAAACACATTTCTGTGTTACATAGAGTTTAATTTTTGCTTGATGCATAAAGTTAAATGATTAAAACTAATAAAACTAATAAAAAGTTTTTCATTTGATTCAGTTTTATATGATGATTATGGAGAAAAAGTAGAATTGGGCTGAAAGGTCTGTTGCTTTATTACGTATTCAGGTTGTGTATCATGTTTTTGAAAAGTAACTATGTAACTAAGTAACTAATTACTTTTGAAAATAAGTAACTAATTAGTTACTAATTACTTTTCTCAAGTAACTTGACCAACACTGATTGGGACTAGTGCTGCTTCTGCTGGCTGGTAGAGGAACTGCAGCCTTCACACACTGTCGATCAGATAAACCAAACTGAAGTTACAGTTACTCTCTGGTGACCAACCAACTTCTTTGTTGTCTGTTGCGTTACGTTCAGGAACAGAAGGAGATATGGTCGCTGTGAACATCGCACCTCCTCCTGGCGCATGTTTAGCGGCGTGTGTGCGTGTACGCTGACTCACCTCCATTCGCTGCATAGCGCTGCCGTCTCGGCCAGCGTACTGCTGGTTGGTGTTGGTGTACAGTGTGGAGGCGTGGCTGCTGTAGCTGGTGACCTCAGAGTGGAGGCTGGAGATCAGGTCTTTTGGCCCGCTGGTGCTGGTGGCACTGGTGGAGGTGGACTTTGTCAGGCTGGCCGTGGACGCACCGGTGGAGGAAGCCGCATCAACGATGTGGTTCAGGTCAGAATCAGGGGTGGAGTCCGGAGTCCTCCGAAGGTCTGCTGCAAGCAGATAACCACCATCATCATCACCTGCTGCATCATCCCACGACCACGCCGCATTCTTCCAGAACATCTCGGCTGTCCTCGGAGCAGACTGAGCGGACACCAGCAGAGACCCAGGTACGCTACAGGTAAAGGGGTATGCCCGGGCTCACAAAGCTGCTGCCACACTGCAGGATTTGACCTCGAGACCAACAAAACGTATCATGTGACACAGAACAGGGCTGAACAACAAACAGCTGCTGCAGGCAGACTGAAGCTGCTTCTTCTGTGGTCCCGCGCTCGCTCTGTGCAGCCCGGCGAACCACAGTCAGCCCTCAGTATGATGTCAGAGAGAGAGAGAGGGACATGAGCACAGAGGTATTGTGAGGGTCACATGGTTAGTGGGCTGCTTGTCATTACCATGGTAACCATGTGGACCCCTGGGGATGAGTGAGAGAGCAGGAGTCACTTTTAATCTATATCAGCCCCCCACCCCCCAGCCTCTATAAATAGACGAATGTATGGATCCACACACGGGCAAGCAGCTGCTTACGGCGCCGTCGCCACGAAGCCCTCAGCGTTCACGGCGCTCTGCTGCAGACCCAGTCTGGACTCAGCAGACAGACACCGTCTCGACTTTTAGGATTCAAGCGTTCCTTCTTGATAAAGCAGTTGGTGCTGGATCAGGTGACCCTGCACCCTCCCTTAGCTACGCCTGTTGGAGCGTAGCTGACAGTCTTCACTGACTCTGTGTCATTGTTGGATCTACCTCACAGCAGAAAGCGCCCTGAGGCGATGGCTGCTGTGATTTGGAGCTGCATAAATAAAACTGAAGCATAACGTTAGGTGAAGACTTCACGCTGCCACAGTCGCCAAACATCAAACACGCAGATCAGACTTTAACAACGGTCACAGTTGAGCTGACCTTTGACCTCTCCAATCAGGCAGGCCATCACACCTTTCCTGTTGGAGTATTATTTCCTCTCCAGGTGCTTCATGGATCACTCAGTCTCCAAATCCCGACTGAAACTGAGGCTACGTTCACACTGCAGGTGAAAGCACATCAAATCCGACTTTTTTGACCCTCTGCGACCCATCTATCCGATCATGGTGTGACAGTGTGAACGGCACAAATCCGATATTTTCAAATCCGACCTGGGTCACTTTCGTATGTGGTCCTGAATCTGATACATATCTGATGTTTTAGAAAGCGACTGCTGTTTGATGGTCATGTCGCATTAAATCCGTCTTTTACGTCACTGACACAAGACAGACGCCGATTATCAGCGCCGGAGAAGCGCCGGAGAAGACATCGCGAACGCTTCCTGTCCGTCCAGTACAACTGTTGGGAAGACAACGTTGGAGAAACGGGAACATTTTATTTGTACTGTATAATCTGCAGATTCTGACAGAAATCTGCAACTATCCTTTGAAGCACCGCTCCTCTAAAACAGCAATAAGGATCATTATTAGGCCAAATGTAGATAACACAATAACTTTATAACTTACAGGAAACTGGGAAACGTAAAGTCCGGAACAGTCAAACACTGTTTGCTCTGGGTCTAAACAGAGCGCGTTGTGTGTGACGTCTTCTTTTGCGCATGCGGCCGCTTTGAGCGTTCACACTAGATGTTGTTTTTTTAGTGCTATATAAATAAATTATGGGATTCACAACACCTGTCAGCTGACTCACCTGTAACAGAATGACATCATCAGACAGGTCACTGTGAAGCTCCTCCCCTGACTTTCGGAAAGTGATTCTTGCTTCACAATCACCGGGGTCACATGACCACGGAGGAGCCAATCCTTACCTCTGATGTCCACTCCCGCCTCTTCAGAGCTTCTTGTTGGTTTGCTTCTGTGTGATGTCACTCTCAGGTGTTTGCTCCACCCATACTCCTCCGCCAAGAGGTAGAACCAACCACTGAGGGGCTGTCATTCCAGAGGAGGCGGAGCCAGCAGGTTAGAAAGTGTATAAACAGTCAGTGCGAGATTCTCTGCTGCGATTACTTTAACTCACCTCACAGGATGAGACGAGAGAGCCAATCCCGAAGCTCATACAGCCAATCAGCTGACTGCGCCTGAGGAGACGGACACACCTGATGAGTAAGACAAAGCACCGCCTTCAGGCCAGATAGTCTGTATAACCTTAGATAATTCAGGCCGTGAACTTTAATTGGAAGGTTTAAAGTAAAACATTTGATTTCCTGTTTTCAAGAGCTCGGCGGCAGAAGAAGGTCACAGGGACGAGGGTCCTTTGGCGGGTTTGTGTCCTCGCTGTCCAGGTTCAGGTGAAGCTGCTGGTTTGAAACCCTGTGACGCTGAATAACCGAGCTCAGGATGGTCGGCTGCCCGTGCGTCTCCTCAGCATGTTCTCGCCAAACACACTGAGCATGCCCATCAGCGCTCTGTGTTTGCATGCTTCAGAGCCTCAGCTTTCTCAGTCAGTCATACAGATTTCATCTCTGTGGTGTTCTGCATGTATTAGAGCTGTTTCTTATATTTTGTATTATTTAAGTTCAGTCGGTTCTTGTTCTGATCGTCTTGGAGCGACCGCATCGTTTAAAGTGTTCTGGATCAGAGGATGGAGCAGCTCGGCCTGTTTCTGTAAGCTTTCTGAACCTCCTGCGTTTGTGGTTCTTCTCTTCATGCTCAGGTAATGAGGTGTCTTCCTCCTGGAGATTCTTCTTCTCTGGCTGGATGTTGTGACCATGGAAAGGAAAGACCCACACCTGTGCAGGTACCTGCAGCCTTGAAACTGAACTCTTCCTCCAGTCTGGATGTTGAAACCTCAAATTCAAGCTGAGTCTGAACTTTTCATCATGTGACCTCAAAGTGTTTAAAAAAGTGTACCACGTGAGCCCCACTGCCACCATCAGGCCAGAGTGTGAACTGCAACATGTGTGGATGTCCAGCCTGAAGAGAGCTGCAATCATCAGCAGCTCAACAGGTGAGAGTCAGAGTGATGTCATCACTCACCTGTTGTCAGCAGGTCGTCTGAACACTGAAACCAGCAACCTGCTCGGCATAAGCTCTCCTCTGACCCACCTGAGACACACACACACACACACACACACACACACACACACTGTAAACACAATGGAAATGCAAACAGTGTAAACCACATGTGTCCAACCTGAGGCACGCGGCTTGAATCAGGTGCATCACTCATTTAAGCCGGCCCTCCACAGGAAGAAGAAACAGGGTGTGCAATTCTGATACACGCTACAGTGCCCATGCAGCTTGGGGTCAGAGGTCAGCGATGCACTTCAGTGTGAGTCCAGACTGAATCGACTTTAAGCAACAAAGGAACAGGTAAGCGATGAAGAGCAGCCGCAGCCGGAGGACATGCTCTCTGTCTGGCTGAACTCTGCTCACTCACGGACGCAAACATCCAAACGCGAGGAGATGAAAGCACGTCTGACCGTCTCCTCATCCCTGTCAGAAAAACTGAGCTCGAGCCTGCAAAGCTGCCATGTACAAACCCTCGACTGCCACAGCTGTCGAGGGTTTGAGGAGCTCCATGAGGAGCTCAGGAGCACAGCCACATTCTGCTGTCTCAATGGTGGTGCTGATGGAGGTGGGTGGAGGGTGTTTTAGAACTGACTGCTTGGTTAGTAGTTATATTTTCCTTCATTCAGGAGTGCAGACGAGTGTTGATGCTGTATGTGATTCCACTTAATCCATGATAACCACAATGTAGTATCCATGCATGTGCAGACGATGCACATGTGCACCAGGCTCAATGTCGCCCCCTCTCAGACGCAACACGTAAATGCATCTGGCAGTGCTGACATGTTGGGAGCCTCAGGTGGGTGAGCACAGCGCTGTACATGATTATTAGGTACTGACACCTGTGCGGCCACCATGAGAAGTATATTGTGTAAACTAGGATCGGCAGTGTCACATCATCTGCACCGACGCTCAGCACCGGTGCCCCCCAGGGATGTGTGTGCAGGCCACGGCTGTGCAGCCCCACCTAGCTCCAACAGCATCATCATCAGTTGTCAGGACAAGAACCTGCTGCTCAACATCAGCAACACCAAGGAGCTCGTCGGGCGGAGGCATTTACATCGAGGGGAATAAAAGTGGAGAGAGTCGGATGCTTCAGGCTCCTGGGCATCACCTCAGTGAGGATCAGCAGCTACGACGCTCTGTGACCAGCGCATCAGCAGGTCTGAGCTGCCAGCCATCCAGGACCTCTACAGGAGGACGGCCCAGAGGATCTTCTCTGGTCCCAGCCACCACAGCCTCACGCTCTTCATGAGGAGCGTCCACACCCACAGCAGCAGATTCAGGGACAGTTTCTACCCACAAGCCATCAGGACACTGAGCTGCTGGAATATTGGACAGTTTATATCACACACTGTACATGTATGTACCACTACCTCTGCACTACAGTCGCTACAGTATTTTTAATATCTGTATTCATTGATTTTACTCTTTTTTATTAAGAACTTCATTGGATGGTTGCAGCTGTGAAGAGCTAAAACTATTATATTAGAGCGCTGACTGTACGGTGGCGAGGCTCGCGAGCTGTGAGCCAGCCTGCCTGACAGCTCATGCTCTGGTGCAGGTAATGGTGATGTTCGTACAGCTGAAGCTGCTGGCTGTGGGAAGCCTTCTTTGAAACCTCCACACTGGATCAGACTGTAGGTAAGAACTCAGGACAGGAAATGACATGATCCAGGATCTTTCAATGAAAGTTCATTTCCAGTCTGACCCCGGACTGGAACTCCTGCAGCAAACTGTCATAGCACAGTCGAAGGTGTCCTGAGTCCCAGCGCTGTCTCTATAAGTGTGCGATTAGAAACCTTTGTGTGACTCACAGCTTAAAGCGGCGCTCATATTTTGGGTTCTTGTTGTTGTAGACCGTGTCGGTTTTAATCCTGATGCTGCGTTGCAGGTCAGAGGTCACAGCCAGCTGTGAACACATGCACAAACAGGTCTTTGATATTTGACTGTCGCAGTAGCAGCTGATCAACTTACTGACATCACATCCTCACCTTCACATAGGAGTCACATGATCTCTGGGATTTTCCCATCAGCCCTCTGGCCTCATGGACTGCAGACAGAAGAGAACAGGCTGACCAAACGAAGATGGATGAACCGATTGATCACTGGAACACTGAGCTCCAGGACAGGAAGTCACTTCCACAATGTGCCGACAGCAGAACGCCTGATTTATTACGGGATAATATTTATTTCCATAAACATAAACTCTGCATGTGAATCTGTCAGAGAACCTCAAAGAGTAGGAGAGGCAGCCATCTTTGTTTTTAGCTGATCAAACACTCAGAGTTTGAACTCTTCTGTAAGTCTGAGTCTCTGCTTATCCACCCGTCGTCCACAGGGCCCCTAGTCTGACTTTTTACTGGGCTACTCTGAGGTTCTACCTGTGTTTTAATGATTATTCTATTCTATTCTAACTGTCAGAAGGTCTCCTCTGATTGGCTGCTGCAGCACTTACTGTGAATGATCAGCTGTTGCAGCTCTCTGGTGACCGACAGTCGCAGCTGACCTACAGAGAAAGGAGACAGCCGGAGTCAGTTGCAGATTTAAATCGATCGATCATTGATCGATTGATCGCACCTCTGCCTCTGAACGCAGACGGCTGGACCTTCTTCCTCCTTCTGGTCCCGGTCTCAGGAATGCTTCCCATGGACCCGGACCCGGGTCCAACCTGGGATCAGAACATGGATCATTCTGAGCTGGTCTCGCTTTATTCTTACTGATACTTTGCAGCCAATCAGAGCTCTACAAATTTCCCAGAAACCAACGAGGAAGCCCCGTGCTTCCTGACTGCCACCTTTAGCAGAGGAGATGCTGAACCGTGCAGCACAGTAAGAATAAAAACAAAGACACAAACTGTGATGACGCCACCGCGAAGGACCAGACAGATATATATCATTACTGCGGTGTCATGGCGAGTGCTTCCATTTACTTTTACTTACTTTCATTTTTAAGAAGTAATCAGAACAAACATGTAAACCTTCATTTTGTTGTTTCTGCTAAGGTTGAGTTTACGTTTCCATGGTAACCTTGTGTTTATGTTGCGGTGCTATGAACTCTGGGTATCGCAGTGAGAGGAAGTCCTGGACAGAGCCTGAACCCTCACAGACCCACCTCGGACAGGGTTCTGACCCATGTGCTCTGGGCTGGTTGCTGGTCCCGCTGTGGCTCAGTCAGACCCTGAACCAGGTCTAATCCGCTCGACCCAGTTTGGATCCGGGTCTTCCTGATTAGAGCCACTCGGATTTCGGCTCTGCGGGACTGGATCTTGCTACCACACCGAAAAACAGAAGTAGGTGTGAACTGGTTTCTGGTCTGAGCCCTGTAAGAGTCAGGCTGTTAGAGTCTGCAGTGATCGATCGATGACTGATCGGTGATTCTTTGTGACCTCCTCACCCTCTCCGGTCCCTCCTCTTCCTCTGCAGATTATCCCGAGGGTCTCTGTTCTCCTTACAGTCTCCTCTCCTTCGCCTCTTCATTCCCTCCCCCCTCTTCCTGAATGGCTGCTGGGCCTCCTGGTGCGGGTGGAGGACAGCTCCATCACAGGGCCTACAGGAGACAGCAGAGACGATTCAAACCACCATCCACCTGTTGGCCAATCACGATCATTCTCAGGGTCCCATTGCTCCGTATAAGGAAACGTGTTGACCGTAGCACGGAGGAAACGGTGAAGGAAGTGGAGCAAATGTGCTCGAGGACAGGGACGGCAAGAAAAGCACGATTTTACAAAGAGTCCAACAACAAAACTTGTTCAAAGAAAGAAAAGAAATAAGTGATGGTCGGCCTGAAGTAACGAGGTGAAGATCGTTTCCCTAGAAACACTCGGCGTGGCTCGAGGGAAAACTACTAGTAGGTGTAAAAACTACTACTACACCCAGAGTATTTAAAGAAACTCCACCCATCATTAAACTGAGCTCAAAGCAGAACAGATGAGCTCAGTCTGACGTGACGCTGAACACACACACAGACACACACACACAGACACACACACACACACACACACACACACACACACACACACACACACACTGGCTTTTCCTGTATTTGGGGTCTGCCTTGTGTTTCCACCCTTTGCAGCGGTCCCACAGCTTCGTGGAAAAACACAAATAGATAATATAAGACTATAGTCTACAGATATATAGACTATAGTCTACAGATATATAGACTATAAGGATAAATAAATGTGAGACTTCGTCGTTGATCACCAAAGAAGCTGCTGGACTGCATCAGGCCGTTGCTGATTTATCATCCTGCCGTCTCTCCCTGTGCATGAACCCGTTCACACCTCTCGTTAGTGCCAAAAATCCTCGAGTTGACATCATCTTGGAGGAGAGGACAGTAGCATCGTGCTCCTGCCCTGCAGCATTGTTAGAGGAATGGTTGGTAACAGCAGGGATAACACGAGCCCTGATATCTGCCATTAATAAAACATCTGAATACGTTTTCACTCATCGCTTTCAATGCTTCACGAGGAGCAGCATTAGGAGGATCTAGAACAACTGATTTCAAACAACTGCAGTTCAAAGCTGGAGTAAACACCAGCTGTTAGCTGCTGATGGTGGAGATCGTGGCTAAGCTCCACCCTGACTGGCTGTCCGAGCTGAGGTAGTGACAGTCTGGAGGGACAAGGTCAGAAAATGGGCGTAACTTCTGTCACCAGAAGAAACTCCAGACACTGAGAGGTGAAGAAGCCAATGAGAATGAAGGTCTCCTTTGCTATCTGGCATGAACCAGAGCCCACCCAGCTCCAACTATCTGTGTGGGGACGTCGAAACCTGTGCTGGGGAAAGCTCTGGGCACTGTAACCAGTTATAATGATTAACTGCACTCAGAATAAAAGCAGTAGAAAAGTTACCGATTGACATGATTTGAGAGCTGTTTGTGCAGACTGAGTGGAACGAAGCAAGGTGGAGAAACAGCAGCTGCCTCAGACGCATGAAGCTGGGTAACAGCTCAGGTGTGCGTGTGTTTCGGTCTTTTGTCACAAGCTATTCTGCCATTTCCTAGGTTAGGGTTGGGCTTCTGAAGTGACCAGTTTACCTCGACCCGTGTCATCGAGCAGCTCACAGGATCGGCCCGGCTGATCCGTCTACTCGGCCCTGGACCGTTATCACAACGTTTTCAAACAGACGGAGCTCAGGGCGGCCAGCAGAATGAAAGAGGAGAGACACCGGGGGGTCAGCTTCTTCACGGTCAGCTGACAGCTCATCAGATGTAGGCGAATTTAATATCTCAGGCCGTGTTTTTAAATGGATCTTGTTAACATTCACAGCCCATAATGAGTATCCAGGCATATATGGAGGTTTGTATAAGAATGACCTGTGTGTGTGTACATGTACATGGCTGTATTAGGTTCTTGAGCTTTACTAGGGTTGGTCATGTTCTTTCCACTGGTTCGCGAGCCGACAGGATGCGTGTAGAGCTGCACGCCATCGTCATTAATTCAGGTCAGATGTTCACAGAGGTTAGCATGTGCCCTGTGCTGGGGGGGAGGGTGTTTCTCAGAGTCTGGATTTTTGTTTCTTTGTTAAACACGTTTTATGCACAGAGGACAACAGATGGGAACCTGGCACCGTTATACTACAAGTCTGGGCAAACTAAGTGCTTAATTGCTAAATGGCGGATAGGTCAGATATAAAGCATCGGCAGGATATCGTACTCCTGCAGGAAACTGATTGGAAAGATACATTTCATATAAGGTGGACTGAGAAAGTAACTCCAGGGTTCAGCCTGCATTTTCTGTACGTTGTTCACGTCTCATCGAGGTAACTTCAGAGCAGTTTGGATTCTTTGCTCACCAAATCTGAATTTTTTTTCTTTCTTTTTCAAACTTTAGATTTTTCATTTCTTTTGACGTTTTTTTCCTGGAGCCCTTTCAAGTTACAATATTCCTAATGTCGAGGTTCAGTCTCACCTTTTTCTGCTGCAGAGAGAAGCCGAGTCCATCTGTCCAACATACAAACTCTACAGCTAACCAACCTGACTATCCAACTGTGTAACCAGCTAACTAACCCTAACGACTGACCTCCAGAGCAGCAGCAGTCCAACGTCTCTCCTCTTTGTCTCTGTTTGTTTCTTCAGCTTCTCTGAAGGAAAGAAATTCAAACAGCTTAGAATTTTAACCTTGTCAGCTTCCAGCAAGCATACCCACCTACTTCCTGTCTGTTCTTTCAGAATGAAAGCTCCTGCTCAACCTGCTGTACTGGAAACATCTGTCTCCTCCTTTTCAAACATGTAGAAGAGCACGAGTCTGTCCAATCAGAGCAGCTCAGTGAGTTTATAATGTGCAGCAGTGGCTTCAGAGCCTGAGTCACAGGCACAGAGTTTTACTTTGGAGGGCCCTGCCTGATTTCCTGTGTGGTTGAGATGAAATTCACATTCAATGTCACATTACTGCCTGCTGCACACACACACACACACACACACACACACGTTAGTCATTAACGGGGGGGTCAACATGTGGAAGCAGCTCCTCCAATCAGAGCGCAGCATGTGATTAACACGGTAACCACAAGTATGTCAGAGGGAGGAAACTAACCACATGACCTGAAATCTGTGGACACGCCAATGGGTTTAATGAGTTCCCAGTGCTGAACTTTCTAAGAAGAATGTGGAGCTCAGAGGTCAGAGGTCAGCACACAGATGGCTGCAAGAGGAGGAAACAAACACGTCTGCGGTTCATTTCAAACATAACGAGGAGCTCGGTGTCCACCAGAGGATCACCCCACATCTCAGCCACACACGGCGCCTCTGGACACTCAGTTTGTCCCAGCTGTCACAGTGTAGGGTCTGGATGATGTCACAGAGAGCGGGTCCCCTGATGCAACATTCAGTTTGGTACAGTGGGCAGACACGCTAACGTGTTCGCACATTTAACCAAAGAAGCCACCTAAAGACATGTTCTGCCAGTCTCAGCCCTTATATGGTCGTCTCAGGCACAGAAGCTCCGCCCCTCAGCTGACTGTCTTCAGGCTTTGGCTGGCATCATTGTCCTCGGTTAGAACGAGCATGGCTCTGCCTGGCTCTCCTTCTCTGTGTACGTTCTTCCTTTAGCATCATTCAGTCTCTGTCCTGTGCTGCTCACATTCAGTAGGACGACTGGATAAGCGCTCCACTCTGTGTCTGTTTAACCCGGAGTGACTGTCCGGCACTAAGTCCCAGTAAGACCGAGGCCGTGCTTACTTGTGAACTAGCATCAGTCAGAGTTCATGTCATCTGGTTCACATATTACATCTGCAGCAGGGCTCGGTGTCACAGAAAGAAGCATTATTTTGAACTGTGACTCATGCTAAGCTGCTCTCAGAGTCCAACAGTAAGAATGGAAATAAGGGAACTGTGTGTCATGTGTTGGTTCAGACTGAGCGTGCTCAGAGCGTGAGCTGCAATCACACTTCAGTCCTGAGGTGGCACTGTGACCGACTCCAGCCGGTAAAGCCGATCAGATCAGCGCTCTCTCTCTCTCTGAGCCAGGGTCTCTCGCTCCTCTCGGCAGCAGATGGTCTCTCTCTCTTGCCCTCGCCCGCCCTCTTGCTCGCCCACTGGCAGATGGTCTCTCTCTCTCTCTCTCTGAGGATGACAGAACGTGCCAGGCGTCGTCGAGCAGAGAGGCAATAAAGTTTACAGTGATTTGAATTTAGAATTTTTGAATTTTGGCGGCCGACAGGTGAGTTATTGATTACTGATATCAGCGTGCGATCACATGGTCAGCAGGTCATGGGTTAAACACTCAGACTGTGGATTCACATTAGAGCATTTATATTTATGAAACGTTTGAGCTTCTGTTTGTGTGTCATGCTTCTTCATGGAGCTGTTATGTTTCTTTGTGTTCTGCTTGTTTCATGTTTTGCTGCTAGAACTCGTGATTTTACCAACTTTGGGGATGAATGATGTTAATTGGATTTTATTGTCCTGTTTTCTGTTTGAACAAATAGCATCATCTGGTTTTTGACTTTAAGGCTTCAGAGCTCAGTCGTGAGGCTGTGCTGTCAAAGTGACATGTTCAAAGTTGGTGTTGATCTGCTGGATTAAAGCAAAGATGACCTCTGAACTTTGTTCTCCAACGTGGTGCCTTTAAAGACCAGCTCAGTGTTTGGAACGAATCTGTTTCCTCTATTAGCTCCTCACTGACAGTCAAATCTGTCAAAATGTGTGGTGCTGTGTCAACACACCAACACAACCAGCAGGCTTTCTTTAGTGGAAGCACCTGCACAGGTTTGAGGTTGGGCCCTGGCAACACGTCAGTGGAAAACAAGGACAACCCGCCAAGTGAGCAGCTGGTTTCCTAGCACAGGTTCAGGATGTCACTGAGGAGCATCTGCTGCTAATGAACCAGTTATGGTGCCATCGTAAACACCCTAAAAGGGTCAGAGGTCAGGAGGTCTGACACGTCACTACAGAGGTCAAGTGTTAGGGGTCTGTCACTGCTGAGGTTATATCCGGTAATGGACAGGTGTCTCAGGAAAGGTTTGAGCTTTAGAGTTCAGTGAAGTCACTGATGAAGTTCTGGGGACACCGTAAAGGAGCTGGACAGGGGTCAGGGATCAGGGGTCAGGAAGGGGTCACTGAGGAGGTAAGCGGAGGAATAACCTCAGACTGTGTTTGTGTTCTAGGATGATGCTGAATGATCGGTGGACCATCATGAACAACAGCAGCTCAGAGCTCGACAGCAAGCGGCCAAACAAGCACAAGGTATCTCCACGTTAACCGTTAGCACCTAGCTGCGTTGGCTCAGACAGGAGAGAGCCGCGCAGAGTTAAGTCGTGTTAATCTGGAGTTAAACTGTCAGATCAGGCGCAGCAGTAATCTTCAGCATATGTCGGCTTTACTGCAGATTACACCCTGCAGGAGCATGCAGGATTGACTCTGAGGCGATCTTCACGCCACTTCTAACTAGAGATGGCACGATACCACTTTTTTATGTCCGATACCGATATCATAAATTTGGATATCTGCCGATACCGATATGAATCCGATATAGTGTTTTTTAATCAATAAAACTGTTTTTTTTTTATATCTTGCTGCATTTTGTATAAGGTCATACTCAAGTTTAAATAAAAAACAACACTAAAGCTATTCTGTTAAACCTGTATGTAAAAAATACAACAAAATATTTCATAGTTCAGCAACACTAATCAATCTAATAAACTTAAACCTGCTCCATCCTCCCTATTCTTGTATTTTAAAGAGTACTTAGCAGAAATATTAAGCAACCTAACTAATAGGGTTGCAAACTCCCAGCAAAAAAAAAAAGGGAACCACCCTCCACCTCATGATGCTTAATTGACGTAATCAACTTTAATTTGATGCAGGGGGAAAAATGCACAGAAATAAATTATTTTTCAAGAATAATTAAATAGATTCAACATCTTTCTTCAACAGAACTGCACAGATGGTATCTTCCCAAAGGAAAAAGTACTATAGCTTACTAGGGTATATTAGACTTAACAGTTACTATATACAGTAATGGACTTCTATACATTTTACATCAGATTAAAACTTTGGGTGTAAGAGTCAGATAATCATTTATTAAAAGCTCGACATTTTAAATGAGAATAAGAAAGAAAAGTATGTCTTTGTGCCCCCTTTACCTGTTCATGCCCTATCGGCCCCCCTGGCTAAACTTTGCTAGATCCGCCCCTGCACAGTTACCAGCCGTCAGCTGCGTAGAAAAAGATCCTGGTGTAGAAAGTAATATTAAATAAATTCTAACAACAGCTGATCAAGGTTAAACGTGCTGCTGTTGTTCAGCCGCTGGTTTCCTCTTTCTGGTGCAAAGTGGGCCAAAAACAAACAAGAGAGACGGACTCACGACAGAAAAGCCGATCAGCTGATCATTGATCAGTTTCAGGATTGAAGTAGCAGCAGGAGAGGGAGAGAGAGGCAGTCGCTCCATATATCGGTTGTTAAGCTTAACGCGGGAATGCTTTACAAACATTCAGAGATGAACTTACACACTTGCTTTACTTCTCTCTGGGAAAACTTCCTCGGAGATGAAATGCTGGTTTGGTAGCGAGGCTACAAATACACACAGCCGCTCTATCACGTGACCACACTGCTGCGACGTGCTACGGTTATGAGCCGAGTTACGCCGTGTCGCAAGTTTTGTGAGGTGCTTTTTTGATATTTAATGGATCGGATTACATTTTTTATTTCTCTCCGATATCCGATCCAGTAATTTACGTCAGTATCGGACCGATACCGATACGTAATATCGGATTGGTCCATCTCTACTTCTAACCCTCACACACGCTCTGACAGGAAGCTGCACACAAAATGCACTGCCCTAACACGGAGCGTCATGACTGCCGCCGCCATGTTGGTTTTGATTTCAGGAAATGACCACATTTGGATGAGAGAGTAATAAACTACCAGCAGAGGCGGGCAGAGTAGCCAAAACATTGTACTCAAGTAACTGTAGCGCTACCACAACATGGTTTTACTCAAGTAAAAGTAAAAAGTAGCCGTCCAAGAAATTACTCGAGTAAGAGTGAAAAAGTATTTAGTAAAAAAGGCTACTTGAGTACTCAGTAACTGATCATAACATCTGATTTAATGTTTAACAATGAGATAATCAGACAGACACATTTTAAAGACTGAAAAGCAACAAAAAAATAATAAATCTAAGCAGAAAAAAGAAATATTAGGGTAGGTAGACATTATCTACCCCAGTATTTATATATTACTTCTGCAAATGTCACAGCAGATAGAGTAACATTAACACAACAAGTCTGACTTATAACCTGCAGGTTTGTGTCTGTCGCCTGCATTTTTGGTTAAAACGTGTTTATTGCTCATCCACTGATGTTACTCACACTGAGTAGCCAGAAGAAGAGTAGTGATACTTCATAATAATATTACTCAAGTAAAAGTAAAAAGTACAGTCTAGTAAAACTACTCCTAAAAGTAATTTTTTCTAAAAAGTTACTCAAGTAAATGTAATTAGTTACTACCCACCTCTGCCTACCAGCTAATGCTAACTAGCCTGGTTGTCAGACTTCATCACACAAACACACAGATACCTGCTAATTAGTAAGATCCAATCACAATCCAGCAACAGGAGATTCAGTTCCCGGTGAGATGGTTCGGTTTTTAGCATCACATGACCCTGAGCTGTTGTCTTCTGGCTAATGTTGCTTATGCTAGTTTGTCTGCTAATACGGACCCTCCTTAGAGGGTGAGGTTGGTAAACTCTTACAAACTCTCAGTGCTGATCCAAATTACGTTATCAGGTAATGTTACAAGCTATCTATCAACAGCTATCTGTAACTTAGCGTTTGTCTGTGTGTGTTCGTAGAAGGTGTGCAGCTTCCTGTTATGGTCTGGTGGCACGTTGGTCATCATCGCAGTCATTGTTGCAGCAACAGTTGCCATCTTGTACCTGAACCACTATCCTCTACCCTTCATCAGCAGGTAACACACCTATACATGTCTCTCTTTCCTTCCTTCTGCCTGTCTAAATATAAATCTGGGATTGTCATGGTTACAGGGGGGAAGTGTCCTCATCTGTAGTTTCAACCAATCCCAAAGAGTCTGGGCCCCTGGTGACAGTGTCACGTGTTGCAGACGGAGAGCCAATCAGCATCTTCCTGGACCCAAACTGTCCGGACTTTAGTGAGCACTTCCTCCGATGGGAGGTGCTGCAGAGCTCGCTGCTGCGGGCGCTGACCAATTACAATGCAGATGATTGGCAGGACCACGGATTTGTCCAGAAGCTGGAGGAGGAGCTAAAGGTGTTATTAGGCCACACCCACAACCTGAGACTGGAAGCTGATTCGCTGAAAAGAGGCCAAGGTGTTCTGGACCAACGACTGGACAGACTGCAGAGTGAACAGAGCCGCATCGTCAAGGTATGAATCAAAGTAATTAAAATGTAATTAAATGAATGAAATAGGAATGCACTGCTGGAAGAGAGTGAAATGTAATTTAATTTAAGTTAAATGAAAGAGAAGACCGACATCCCCTAGGCAACATTAAATAAGATATGAAATTGATACAATATCAAAATATCAAGTTTGTACACAAATGATATCGATACACATGGATTACAAAAGAATACATAATCCGGTCTGTAGGTCTGACGTCATTAGCCGTTTCCGGGTCCAAACTCTGCTTCAGGTCCCAAAGTCAAACGAACACTCCAGCATCACTGAGAGTTAAAAACTGTCTACATTCTTTCACTTTTAATAAAATGATCAGCGTTGCTGCTTTACCAGGTGTAACAATTAAGTTTAACATCCAGGCATCCATGAAAACAGGATTTATTACATTTAATGTTGTTAGAAGATAGCAGGAAGTTAGCTCGCTAGCTTCCAGCTAAACATGATATAGCATGTTCTGAGTGAGAGACTTCTGAAAAAACTCAAACGTACAGCTCTGCTGTCACTTCCAACATAAATGAAGACAGAAAACTAAACAGCAGTGACGTTTGTAGGGTTACTACATGATTGCTAGCGACACAGCTATGTTAGCATAATATAAACAGTGAAGCTGGAGGATGAAAGCTAACTTTTTTTCCACTTGATAAAAGTTAACGTTAAGGTTCCTGATGGTTAGAGACAAATGCAATCGCATGGCAGGATGCTGTAAACCAAACTCCAGTCAGGAGAACAACTGAGATAATCCATCCACAATACGAGGTTAGTCATTAATATACTGCTGCATGTAGTAGTTACATCGGAAGGGTTTAAAACTGAGCTTTAAAACGAACAGTGGCAATAAAAACTGAGAGAGGCCGACAGCGATCACTGACTGTTTCAGATTGAAAAGAACAAGATACAAAGCATTACAACATGTTAGAAAGACAACAGCCTTAATAAAGTCAGAGTAGTTTGGGCCATAGGATACTATAGAAAACAGCGGGGGGGGGCTGGCATCAACCTGAAGTCCACTGTCATCTCCTTTCCTTTGGCAGCAAGGCAAAGCTAGGTTGTTGTTGCTGGTCTTATATCACTAAACAGTCCCTCCCTCTTTGTGTACCTGTACAGGTGATGTCTGATAATCACTCAGGTGTGTTGAAGTTGGTGGCAGGTTTCAGTGATTCTCTGCTCAGCCTGCAGAGGGAGACAGATAGTCTGAGGAGCCTGAAGAGTGAGCTGAGCAAAGACAGCACTCTCACAGGTAACACACACACACACACTCGCGCGCGCACACACACACGCGCGCGCACACACAGGTGAATCATTTCAGAATAATTTCCATCATTTTCCCAGCTGGCTCATTACATTTGAAATCTGCTTTTGTTTACACATTTCCTGCTCGATTGTCTCCCATTTTTGTTACAAAGTTTTGGTTTGAACATTTATGATGTTAAATTTTAGCTTCATATTACAAATAACTTTCAACGTTTTTACCTTCAAAGTGAATCAGAATCTGTACCTGAACAGATACATAAAAAAATGTCTGCAGACTGAAAATCTGAGCAAAAGTCCAACATTCCAGAAAAGTCCCAAATCACCAGCTCGTACCGCGTCCTCATTTTTACTTTGACAGCATTTCTAGTAGATCATGGCAGATGACGTGAGCCTGAATGGAGGCCTTGGTTTGGGGACGGCCTCAGAGGGGCCCGACGGCGGCAGATCCCCGTGCGCTCACGAGAAGTGCATGAATAGTAAAAGGGAGGCAGGGTGAACAGCTTGTAGTGTAACTAGGAACCATTTCTGAATGATATATAGTTCAGTTTCACAGTACAGCAACATTTTCAACACAAAACATTTTAACCTGAATTCTCAAACGGTCACTTCAGAGTGATAGCACAAATGCACATATTTAACTGAGTGATGTCCTCAGTTATAATGAGCCTTTTGTCTTCGCTTTTCTCCTCCCCGTCCCTCGGTCCTGTCCGTTCTCACCATAATTACTTAAAAAGTAAAATAAATAATAAAGATTGAATAAACTATGAAAATCACGTGGACGAGTACACGAAAAGCCAAAATGGTCCGTGTGGGAACACAAATCTATTGGGACTAGTTCTGGACGGTACAGTGTCAGACAGGAAAGGCAAAAAAAGCCCAAAACTGCAGGATTGTGTGTTTTTGACTGCCTCCTCGTGTTTGTGTGTTTGTGGTACAGCCTTCATGTTATCGACAAGCCTTTGTATAATAACAGATATCTAACACACTAACTGACCTGTGAGTCACTGACTGTACATGCAGACCTGTTGATTTCAGATGAATGACACACAAATAAAGAAGACAAGTAGCTGTCACCTGAGTCCAGGTGTGTCTGACAGGTGGACAGAGTGACCTCCACAGACACACCTGTGTTGCTGATGATGTCATTTCCCCTGTCCCTCAGCTGTCAGACCCAGGGACTGCAGCGACATCCTGAAATCTGGTGTCTCTCAGGATGGCGTTTACTCCGTGTTTCCAACCCACGACCCCAATGGCTTCATGGTTTACTGCGACATGAGCACAGATGGAGGAGGCTGGACGGTACACACACACACACACACACACACACCCTAGGTGCTAATTCGTTTGTCAGCCTGAGCTTGTTAGACACCTGCTTCGGTTTGACTAGCTTAGCATACAGGAGACCTGCAGGAGATCCTGTCACACCCAATGTTCCCTCTAAGCTGCACGCGTGCGCAATTGCGCACAGCTGGCACGTCTCTGCGCACAAAGAAAAATCTAACCTGAATTTAAATTAAAATTAAAACTTTAACAACTCTGTTCTGCAGTGTTAGTCAGTGACTGGCTGCTCCCGTATGGGATCAGAACGATGCCACCTTATCCCATAGTCCAGCCAATGATGCGATTCACATTCGTATACGCAGCTAATCAACGTCGCTGACAGGCTATGACAGCGTCCTTATGTGCCGACACCGGTGTTTTAGCAAAGCGGCTGATGTGGAGTGAAGCCACGTTAATGACAACGTGTACAACCATTGGAGATGTGAGCAGGACAGACGGAACAACTGACGGACAAAGTGTGGACTTTATAGCAGTTTTTAAATTGTGTTGATCGGCCACGTAAAACCAGAGTTATGATAAAAATATCTGCAATGTTTGGTTTTCTTCCTGAATACTGTCGTTGTTTATATTTACTGCGGGAAGAAACGGTAAAAACGGCGTTTTATAAGGAAAACACTCGAAAGCCTGTGAGCAAAAACAAACTCCACCCCCTCTCCCTTTCCTATTCGTCCAAAAAAGTACCATGTCGACCAATCAAAAAATGATATGACAACGTGGCATCTAGTTGTTAAGAAACGGGGGGAAGTTTTAGGAGTGACGGCGGAGTGGCACAAATAATTTGTGTGGCATCAGATTTGATGCAGAACAGCTGATTGTTCTGTAAATAGTTTGAAATGTTTATTTAAAAAAACGCCTTGGCTGCATTTTTAGGTAAACAGCTGCAAAAACTTTGTTGTTTGCATAACTCAGTTACTTTTTTGGAGAAGTAACTATATAATTAATTGCCCAACATTGGTCATTATTTACTGTATGTTGCAGACAGAGTTACAGACTCTCTCCCAGACCACAGACTCATAATACAAGTCAGAGCTTTATAAAAAATAAATAAAGAAAGTTGTGTTTTCAAACTTGGAGTTCAAGTTATTTTTCCTTCCAATAGTGTGAACATGCTACAGGTCATGAACACGATTGTTTTACATTTTCATTGTAAGTGGGCTAAAGCAGTTAATTTAAAGTAGTCTAACATAAATCTAAACGCTGTAATTTGATTACTTTAATAAACATGTGACTTGGATGGATTTGATGCTGGCGTGACCACAGCGCACACGTCTGCTGTCGCTCACAGTGGTCCAAGGGGACGCTCAGGGAGTTTGTGTGTTCGGTCAGACACATGAAACATCACACCTCATCAATCACACCAATTAATTTTATCAGCACGGCTGTTTCTTTAATTAAGACCAATAATGTACCTGTCAGAGGCTTCACACCTGTGTGTGTGTGCGTACAGGTGATTCAGAGGAGGGAGGACGGCTCGGTGAACTTCTTCAGAGGATGGGAGGCTTACAGGGACGGATTTGGGACAACGACCGGAGAGCACTGGCTTGGTCTGATACACACACGTTGGTTTTCCTGTGTTTGTGGGGGCCATTACTCACTGAGCGCACACACAGGAACCTGAACTTTATCCTTCTTAGCTGAAACAACGGGACACTGTTATCCAGTTTCCTCAGATTTTTTTGAGCACACATTGCACACCATGCTGAGATATTTCAAGCTGTCAGCTCACAGCTCTTTGAGAATCATCCTAAAATACTTTTTAGATGCTTAACAAAGAAAACATTCCTGTAAATATGGTCAGGTACAAGGACTGGAGTGGAACTGAATAAAAACGTAACCAATGTCCAAGAAGAACTTCAGAAAGCTGGATTAATGTTTTAAATCGAGAAAACGAGAACTAAAGTTTTTAAATGGATGATTTAGGAGAGAAAGAGAAATATTTAAACAAAAAACACTAACCACAGAAATACTCGATACAAAACTTAGTGGTACTTCAACAAAGTACCTCAAACTGGATGTATTAAAGCTTCAGCCCAGTATGGTGTTCTTTATGTTTAACTCTTTATTCTTTGTATTTATGTATATTTCCTGAGTTGTTTGTCGGGTCATTTCACATCCAAATAATTAAAGAAGGGTTTAACCCAACCACCTCTAACCAGCCCGGGGCAAAAACAAACGTCGTGATAGGAGCTGTGCAAAACTTCAGGACCTGCTGTCATCAGTTTGAGTGATGACGGTCAGTGTTGGTCAAGTTACTTGAAAAAAGTAATCAGTAACTAATTACTGATTACTTCCCCAAAAAAGTAATCCCGTTACTTTACTGATTACTTATTTTCAAAAGTAATTAATTACTTAGTTACTTAGTTACTTTTTAAAAACACGATTTACAACCTGAATAGGTAATAAAACAATAGATCTTTCAGCCCAATTCTACTTTTTCTGCATAATCCATCATACAAAATGTAATCAAATGGAAAAGTCTCTTTTTAAAACTTGTTTTATTCGTTTTAATCTTTTAACTTTATGCATCAAGCAAAAATGTAATTATATGCAACATTCTCTGACTGGAAGAAATTTGTTTAACATTTAAACCTATTTTCTGCACATTCCAGCACATAAAATATTTTTTTTTTGTGTTTACACTCAGTCTTTCAAATAGATGCAAGTAAAACACAGCAGAAAATAAATAAAATCAAAGACTCAGCGGTCCTGTTGCTCTATTTTCACCTGTAAAGCAGGAGTAGGGCAGGCGGAGGTTTACCCTGGTGCAGGTGTGCCGCAGCGGTCAGTGGAAGAATCCACGAGTTTCTCTGTGAATTTCCCATTACGTCGTAGCTACTCGGTGCTTGCTTGGAAGTTTAGGGTTTTTTTCGCTGTAAAAAGAAGTTTTCTTCCCACGCACAACGGACACTAATGTTTTTGTCACTTTTTATGGAATCAAACTCAAAGTAAGGTCAGTACTTCCACGCTTTAAACGCTGCACGCTCATACTCTCTCCCGCACTCGATATATGATCCATTGTTGATCTGCACACAGCTGTTGTCACGAACGTCGCACTCGGTTACGTCACTGTCATGAGACATTCTCGCAAAAAATCACGGTTTTAGTAACGCAGTAACGCAGCGTTCCTACGGGAAAGTAACGGTAATCTAATTACCGTTTTTGCAATAGTAATCCCTTACTTTACTCGTTACTTGAAAAAAGTAATCAGATTACAGTAATCCATCTCTGATGACGGTTGGGCTGGTTTCTAATAAAACTGATCACAGCTGGGCAACATCAGCAGCAGCTTCATGAAATGACACCTTTAATCTTCTACTTCAAGGACTTTCACAGTAAATCTTTAACCTTGGTTTTTCCCACAGTCAGGTGGGAAAGTTTTGTTATTATTCTTTATTTTTCTAATTTCAGGTGAGAGTAACGTGTTCAAAGGTGTTTTTGTGTTTTGTCATGTAACCGAGTAGAACGTATGAAAATGTTGATGGGTCCCGTGGTAAAGCGGTGAAACTGGTCCTCACAAAGACAGTGTCCAGCACACCGTTTAAAAAGCAGCACAGTGACACCTGGCTGTCTCTCTCAGGTCTGCAGAGGATCTACTCGCTCACCAGGTCAGGTGGTTCCGAGCTGCGTATCGACATGGCAGACTTCGATAACGCCACAGCGTTCGCTCAGTACTCTGAATTCTCCGTTGGTCGAGACTCCGTGAACCCCGAGGAGGACGGATACCCACTGACTGTGGACGGGTACTCCGGGACTGCAGGTACCACGCGGTAACACACAGTACCACAGATTACCACACAGTACTGCACAGTACACAGCTGGGTATTTCTCTTCAGGTGACTCCCTCCTGAAGCACTCGGGGATGCGGTTCACCACCAAAGACCGCGACCAGGACCAATCAGAGAACAACTGTGCGGCGTACTACCAGGGGGCGTGGTGGTACCGGAACTGCCACACCTCCAACTTGAATGGGCAGTACCTGAGAGGAGGCCACGCCTCCTACGCTGACGGTGTGGAGTGGTCCAGCTGGACTGGTTGGCAGTACTCGCTTCGCTTCACGGAGATGAAGATCCGACCCAGACCGGAGTCCTGAACCTGGGCCGAGGGCTCGTGATTGGTTGTGACTGTAGATGGTTAGAGTCTGTATGAAACTCCGCCTCCATAAGTACAATTGTAAATGATGGTAGACAGAGCGTTGATGTGTTACTTACCTTTTTTGTTTCATCAATAAACTCATTTGACAAGACGATCCATAATCACTCTGATCGAGCTTTACGACGCGGTGTTAGAGGTCACGCTCCTCTGATGGAAGCGGGTGGGTTAGCACTGGGTGGAGGTACTTCCTGTGTCAAGGAGCGGTTGTTGTCTGTGGCAATGATGGGGCGCAGCATGCATTGATGCGAGTGTTGTAGAGCAACGTGAAGGTGAAGCTTTCAGGTTACCAGTCGGTCGGGCTCGGCCATAGTCGGTGGCTAAAATCACTGTGACATCAGGGTCAGTCTTTAGGAGCCATCCTCGCAGGAAGTGACCGGCAGCAGGTGAATCCTCAGGTGAAGTCACGATTGGGAGCAAAGGAACAGTTCCACTACTGTGTCACACTGTTACCTAGGCAACGGGAGCCTGGAGTTACCAACAATGCGCATTCACCTGGTGGTGGTTTGTCAGAGCGACTTAAGTGGGTCAGCATCTTCCTGCCACACTTTCAGACGCCACGTTACCTGACACGGCCGAACTTTAAAGGTTGTTACACACCGAATGCGTTGGGCTTTTGCAGAAAATTCATCCTCAAAAAATGCACTGTGAAAAGAAACTGGATGTGGGTTCATCCAGTTTTCAGGAGAAAGCAGCAGCAGGGAGGATATTCTCGTTTGATCTAGGAGGTCAAAGTAAGTCAAACGTATGTATACAGCACTGTCATAACCACAAATATAACTAAATAATATAAAACATGAGGAAATTCATTAAAAGCTTGTTTGTATAGAAATGTGTTCAGCTGCTTTGTAAACGAGTCAGTGGAGTGTGCACAGCGTAAAGACGACAGCCTCGGTGCCTGACGACCCACGCGGGGTTTGAACCCAGTACGAGGGACCGACAGTGACCTCTGACCTGAGGACCCGAGTGCTCGGGAGGAAGCAGGAGGCCTCAGCAGGTCAGAGATAAGCTGGGGAGCTTCACCATGCAGAGCTCGAAAAGCTCAAACTAACATTTTACATGAAACCTCAAATTTACCAACGACCGATGAGGAGAAGCCAAATCTGGAGTAACGTGTGACCTCCTGTTAGTGCCGCAGCGTCGTGTGCAGTCTGAAGGCGATCCAACGCTGACTGGTTGAAACCAGTAAAAAGACCGTTACAGAAGAAGGCAAAGCATGAAGAATCACCTCAGCCTCTGACACCAGCACAGGTTACAGATGTTTGAACCAGCCGTGTGCAGACACAGACTCAGCTCTCAGATACGACGCCCACATTTGTGACGGAGGAGCCTAAAAAACAGATCATGTGATCGCGAGCAATAGTTTCGGTTTTAACTGGACGATGTTATCATTTAACCATTGTTTGATTTCTGACACAATTATTTAAAGAAGACCATTTCTAAAAGTCAGAAGCTTTGAAAGAACAGAATAACTGAATGTCATCAGCATGGAGGTGATAAGAAATACTACTGTCTGATAACTTGGAGTAGAGCGAGTATATAAGGAAAAAGAGAATGGGAGCTAAACAACACCAGTAATCCCAACAAGTCTTTGAGCCTGTTTACCATCATACTGTGATCAACAGCATCAAAGGCAGAGGAGAGATCCAGTATAACCAGTACGGAGTACCAGAGTCTGCTGCCATCAACATGTCACTACACAGTTTCACAGCAGTTTGTGGAAACCAGACTGGAAAATGTCCAAAACACTGTTTTTCTCCATAAAGTCGTTCAGTTGTTCTGCAACTGTTTTTTCTCACATCTTTGACACAAATGGTGATTTTGATATTGGCTGTGACTGTTTGGAAGAGATGGGTCCAAATTTGGTGTCTTTAATATTGGCTCAACAACAGCTTGTTTAAAAAGCTGAGAGCTGAGCCAGTATAAAGAGAAGTATTGATTATTTCCACAATCGAGGGGCCAACAGAGTCAAACATCCAGGAAGGAGGAAGTACAGGGTGGGCCATTTATATGGATACACCGCAATAACATGGGAATGGTTGGTGATATTAAAGTCCTGTTTGTGGCACATTAGTACATGTGAGGGGGCAAACTCCTCAAGATGGGTGGTGACCATGGTGGCCATTTAGAAGTCGGCCATCTTGGATACAACTTTTGTTTTTTCAATAGGAAGAGGGCCATGTGACACATCACACTTATTGGTAATGTCACAAGAAAAACAATGGTGTGCTTGGTTTCAACATAACTTTATTCTTATACCAAACAGTCAGCTCACCAAAGGTTTCGTACTCACCTCGTTCCCTAGCCTGCCCCCTGCCTGTCGGGCCTCTCTTGGACCTCGCCTCCCTCTGGACTTCCAGCTCTCACGAGGACACTCTCAGGGCTACCCCCTCCTGTATCAACTGGTTTTAACTTGCAAGTACAGTGGCTTGCAAAAGTATTCGGCCCCCTTGAACTTTCCCACATTTTGTCACATTACAGCCACAAACATGAATCAATTTTATTGGAATTCCACATGAAAGACCAACACAAAGTGGTGCACACGTGAGAAGCTAATTCACTTTATTTACCTGCCCAGTAACTCCTCCCTCTGTTACAGAGTTTCCCATCTTGTGTCCTCGTTGTGCTCCCTGTGCCCGAGTGTTGTCCCATTTGACCCATTACTGCTCCTGTCTAGTTTCTTGATTTAAATCCATGTTCTAGTCTGAGTCTTGCTCCTTTTGTGAACAAACCTTGTAAATAGTTTATGCGCTTTTTGAGTCTGCTTTTGGTCTCGAGCCTCCACTTTGTCTGTGAATATACAGAGATGGACAATTGGCAACAGCAGCGTACAAAGAACAATGATGTACACGATTTCCACAGCCAGTAATAAAACATAAATGGTAGACAGTATCCCACCTCTTTAGGTAGTGGGCAGGTGCATTCATAAAAGCAGGTCACCGTAATCCAATAAATGTGAAAAAGTTGCATGAATCAAGTGTTTTCAAGTTTTAGTTTCAGCCTTGACACAAGCCTTTGAATGTGAGTTTTAAATGACAAATTCTGATCGATAATGATCCCTGATACTTTTAAGAAAATATCAGTTTCAGTTCCTTGAATGCTTTCAGTCTTAGGAGATGTAGCTAACAACTCTTTGCCATTTAAGAAAAACACGACCTTGGACACCATTTTAACTGAACAACATCAAAGGCAGCAGAAACTGCAGGGTTTATGCTACTGAAGGAGATGAACAGTAGATAATTGTACCAAGATGGAATGCAGCGTTTGATAAATTATCACAGAAGTTGTTTATGTAAAGAGAAAAAGAGCAATGGTCCTAATATGGAGCCCAGAGGAACTCCATTGGATACTGGGAGACAAGAGGAAGAAGACCCAGCAGCGTGGACACACTGTGTTCTCGCTGACAAGTACGATATGATCGCAGCCTTACACAGTGTTGGGGAGTAACAGAATACATGTACCGGTGTTACGTACTTAAAATACAAAATATGAGTAACTGTATTCTGTTACAGTTACCGTTTAAAAAGGTGGTATTCACAATACAGTTACTTTGTTGAAATAAATGGATTACACTGCGGTCTTTTCCTGTTTCATATGTTCGGCTGAACATATGAAATGGAGGTAATATGAAAATTACCTCTTTTTTTGGTAATTCCACGCTGGTGGAAACCCAAACAAAACATGCATTAAGAGGCTCTAATGTCTGTGTCTCAATCTAACGGCCCACGTCACCTCTACTTCAGCCCACATAATGATGTGAAGACATGTTTGTTTTTTTAATTATTATTCAAATGTTTAATATGTAGGCAACAGGCAGAGTGTTACATGCATCGCCCTGATGCATGTAGCCTGATGGGCAGTGTAGTCCGTGCTGCAGGGAGGATGGATGTTGGGTCTGTGTTTCCACAAGCCCCGCTGGTTTTAGAGACTTATTCGCCATGAAGAAAACAAGACAGCCAGCGATCGATCGATTTACTTGCAAGGGAGGCCTCGTTGGTGTCTACCCAAATCTGGCCTCCGATTGCTGCCTTTTATTGGGAACACAGTTCACACAAAACAATAGTACCTCCCCTCGTAACAAAGACAAGGCACTGTGTGTGTGTGTGTGTGTGTGTGTGTGTGTGTGTGTGTGTGTGTGTGTGTGTGTAGAAACACACACACACACATACACAGTGGAATTCTTTTCATCACAGAGTTAAACAATGTGGAGCATAAAAATGACAACATTTAACAATTCACTCTAACAATGGACTGCTGTACCCGTGATGTGTCTGTGAGCGAGGAGGGAGAAAAAGGAAAAGTACGAGCTGTCACCGAGCAGAAACGGGAGCTGGAAGCATGTAAATATAATAATAACCACTGCAGCCAAAAGGTTTTCAGCTACGAGCCCGACACGAACCCAACGTATTAGCCAGAGGTCCCTTTACTACGGTTCGGAGCCGCGGACCTGTTTTATATACGCGCGGAATAGTTTTCTACACGAGATCGCTGCAAAAAGTGCAGCCTTACCTAATGTCCACCTACTGTTACTCATTTATATTAAGATTTAAACATCTAGCTGCTGTTGGTATGGAGAGTAACCTTCAGTAATAGTAATAAATCACACAGCAATAGGACATTCATGTAGTTGTAAAAAGATGATAATATATTAAGTATTCAGAATAGTTACTCTCATCGAGTAACGGAACGGAATACGTTACAAAATACATTTTGGGGCATGTAATCTGTAATCTGTAGTGGAATACTTTTTAAAAGTAACCTTCCCAACACTGAGCTTACAGCATTTACAGACAGACCAGTATTGTTTAGTCTGTTTACTAAAACAGGTCAACTGGATCAAAAACCTTTGACAAGTGAAGAAAAAGAGCAGCACAGTATTTGTTGGCTCCATTGCATCAATGATGTCGTCACCACTTTTTGTGCTGTGTTGTTTTCTGACTGATGTTGGGAAAGAACTGAATTTGTGTCCAGAAAGTCTTTCAGTTTTTCACTAATAATCTTTTCTAGAACTTTTCCCAAACACACAGTTTAGATATGTGTCTGTTATTAATATATGAAGCATGTTAGATCTGGATATAAAGATTAAAATAAAGACCCTGAAGAAACAAATGCTCATTAAAGCAGCTTAAAATGTATCATTTTTCTGTTAAACAACAAGGATTAAGAACATTTTATTATTTTCCAGAATTTTTTAGGCTCGTTCAGATGTTTAGTCGTTTTTGAAAGACAGAATTCTGGTTTCGACCTTTTAATTAAAGAGGTTGAATGATTTCTAAAAATCAGCCAATCGGCCTCAGATGTAGTTTTTCTGCCCTGAGCCCAGGGAGCATCTTTTTTTGAGGAGACTGGAGAGCTGAGGAGAAAACCAAAGATTGTTTCTGTCATGAACTGGCTGTGTGCAGGCAGATGAGGACCCAAAGGCAAAACTCACGGAGACAAAAGCTGAACTCAAAATCTCTGCTTTATTGCAGGCTTCACAAAGAAACAGAACTAAACTGGGAAAGCTAAACCGAGGGAGCACAGAGAGAGGCACACAGGTTCAGGGAAGAGACACTGACGACGCCACACTGAACTGAGGGAGACGTGGACATAAATACACAGAGGATTAACGAGGGGAGCACACGGGGAACACAGGTGACACTGATAACCATAACGAGACACGGCAGGAGCAAACACAACACTGACGCACACTGACGGGAGACTATCAAAGTAAAACAGGAAGCACACAGAGGCAGACCAGGGGGAGAGCACAGACATAATGGGCTGAGGAAAACATGGAATAAAACACAAGGAGGGGGAACGAGGACTCACATACACAGAGGGGCACACAGGGGGTAAAGTCACGAGGGGAAATCAAAGAAGCAACATCTTAACAGAACAACCCACGAACCATGGCATAAACAAAGAACAAAATACAAAAACACACGAAAACTAAGAGTGCCAGGTCAACATGACCCAGGATCATGACAGTTTCTGTATGTGACTCCACATTTGCACACGGCTGCATGTTTATTTATCATTTTAATAAAAGTGTCATAAAAACAATTCCATGTCAACTCTGCATCAGTGATCAGGTGGATCAGTTATAGTCCCACGAAGCATGGAAGAAAGCTTGCTCACAGACATGCGTAACAACATAACATGGAACGAGTTGTTTGGATGTGACCAAACACTGAACCTGTGACCCAGTGAACTGAGGGAGACGTGGACACTGAACCTGTGACCCAGTGTTCGGTGTGTTTTTTAGTTATTCTGTGAGTGTTGTTATTCGTGGGTTTTGGTTGGTAAGTCGGCGCTGGCAAAGGTCGGCAGCCTTAACCCAATTTCCTTTGGGGTCAACCTTCAGGATCAATAAAGTTTTATTGAATTGAATTGAATTGGTTGCTGTTGCTTTGCCTTTTCGTTTTCCTCGTCTTGTCACTCTTGTTTCCACGCTCCCCGTGTCCCCTCTCAGTGTCTAGTCTGCGTCTTTGCGATTGTCTCGTGTTTCTTTGACAGTCCCATGTCCTGTGTCAGTGCATTGAGGTTTTCTTCCCCTTGTCGTGTATTCCCAGCTGTGCTCTCCTCCTGTTTCCCATCCCCTGGTTTCTCCCTGGTGTATTTCAGCCCCGTGTTTTTCTCTGTCCGTTGTCGTGTCGTACCGTTCCCATGTGCTGCGTTTCCTGCATGGTCCTCTGTCATCCTCGCACCTAGTTTCTAGCTTCCCAGTTTCCTTTCCTAGTGTCTTTGTTCCTCGTCCTTGGATTTTGTTTGTAGCATGTTTTTGCTACAGCTCAATAAAGCTGCTGTTTTGGCTTCATCCTTTCGTGTCTGTGAGTCCTGCATTTGGGTCCTACATCCTGCCTGCCACACAGCGTAGCCTGACAAAATCAGGTTTAGGAAAAAGTCCCGATCAAGCTTAAAATACAAGTAATACTTGTCACGGTTTGTGGAGATGAGAGGTGTGGACCCAGGCACAGACAAAGATGCACGAGAGTGTTTAAAGCCTTTATTAACGGTTTAACAAAACCAACAGGAAAACGACCCTCAAGCTAAACTGGGAAAACAAACTGTAACATAACACGAACCAGAAACAAGAAACTAGAACCACCTGGAAATACGAGGGTACGGAGAGCAGTGGTTACACCGAGCACAGGAGGGAGACACGGCTCAACCTAATTAAACATGACGAGACAGGGAGGAAGCAAAACAAAATACAAGACATGCACCTTCAAAGTAAAACAGGAAACACAGAACACAGGGAACCGCATAACAAAACCTAAAACTAGAACTCAGGAAATACTAAAGAGCTAGACATACTGAGACAGAAGCGGTGATTAACCCAACAACCATAATGGAACCAAAAACTGAAAGTACAAAACTCGAACACTGGGTCACTGACCCAGGACCGTGACCGTACTCCAACATTTGCAGTCTGGACCGCGGTTAGCTTGGACATTTCCAGATGAAAGAAGCAAAACAACAATAAAGCACTTTCTTTTCACAGTAGTGTTACAGACTGATTCCTCTTAGTGCCGAGGGGAGAGTACAGGGAAATGATGCAGTCCTATGGAACACATAAATCTAAGTAAAGTCCCACTTTGTGCCCTTTGACAGGACGAGGAAACATGGTTTGTCCTGCTCTGCAGACTGGTCCTGCACCTCACAGGAAGCAGTCCATCAGTAAAGGAAAAGAAGCTGCAGAGCGAGTGTAGCAGGAAGTGTAAAGTCCCCCCGAGGGCAGTTTATTCAACCCAGGTTTGGATCATTCCCAGTCACACGATGATGCTTCCTGGATCTCGGCATCTGAGTTGGTTTAAATTAGAAAAAATAAGTAAGCTGGAATCTAGTAAGTACATTTAATTCTATACTGTACTTAAGCAGTTAAGTAACTCACAGGTGGCCTGCTTTAGTTGTGGCTTCCCTTTAAAGCTCTCTTATTGTTGCTTCACTATATCTTATATTTTACTTTTTATTATCTGGCTGCTTATGTTACTGTCGGACTTTTATATAAGAAAGTCACCCAGCTGTGGATGTCAGTACAACTCAAATGATCAGTTAGTTAGTTTTTGATTTCCTTTTTGGTTTTAGACAAAAACAAAGAACTGGATCGAGAGACTGGGTCAGACAAAAAAAAAAGAAAAACAGATGAAATGTTCTTTTTATTTTGTTTTATTTCATCATCGAACGATTTGCAGAGAAACAGACAAAAGGCAGCCCCTCCTTCAGCAGAAGGACACGACGATGTGGTTTGTAAATGTCCCTCGCACAGATCAGTCGACACAGTCAAACATCTGTTAATCTCAAATCTTTAGCAACAACTGGTTTTACATTAAACCAACATTTCTGTTTAATTACATTTAAATCATAGTAATAACAGTAGTATGTGTATTGTTAAAAAAAGACACAAGTTTTGTTGTGAACGTCCAGAAACCAGACGAGTGGCCTGTGAAATGGTTAAAGTGTAGTTTGGCTTTATAGTTTCTTCTCTTCACCAGGACAGATGAGCCCTTTGTCACAGGAGGTCAGTGAAGATGGTCACCTGCAGGTTCAGGCTCATTGCATCTCCAACCCACATCCACTGCCACTGTACTGAAGGGAAGTTAAAGACTTTCTTCAGGCAGTCATGGAAACAAACCATCTATAAAAGTAAGTAAGTAAGTAAAATTTATTTATATAGCGCTTTTCACAGATAAAAATCACAAAGTGCTTTACAACACAGGAAATATAAAAACAATATAACGGTAAATAAAACAATGTAAAACAATAAAACTATAAAAACAGCATAAGAAGAAATTAATCAAATGCTTTTCTAAATAAAAATGTCTTCAGCTGTTTCTTAAAAGAATCAAAGGAGTCCGTGCAGCGAAGAGACAGACACAGCCGTGGTGCCACAGAAAGGCCCGATCACCACGAGTTTTAAAACGAGTGCGCGGTACCACCAGCAGTCTCTGATCTAATGACCTTAAAGCCCGAGAAGATGAATGTGGTTTCAGCAGGTCAGATAAATATTGAGGAGCCTGACCATGTAGGGCCCTAAAGGTTAGAACTAAAATTTTAAAATGAAACCTAAAATTTACAGGCAACCAGCGAAGGGAGGTCAAGACTGGAGTGATATGCGATCTTCTCTTGGTGCCTGTTAAGAGTCGTGCTGCAGCTTTCTGCACAGTCTGAAGACGATTTAAGGCTGATTTGTTAAAACAAGTAAAAAGGCCATTACAATAGTCTAAACGAGAAGAAATAAAAGCATGAATAATCATCTCAAGTTCAAGCTTTGATACCATTAGTCTGAGTTTAGAAATATTCAGTAAATGATAAAAACAGTTTCGGACCAGCTGCTCGAGCGACATCGAGCTGTCAAACATGGCACCGAGGTTTCTGAGGCTCGATTTTACAGAAGGGTCTAAGAAGCTGATATGCTGCCTGATTTCTGGGACCATGTGGACTGGAGCAATAATTAGAGTTTCTGTTTTATCAGAGTTTAGTTGGAGGAAATTGTCATTTAACCATTTGTTGATTTCTGTCAGGCAATTACTTAAATTAGACAATTTATAAAACTCAGACATTTTGAAGGAACAGTATAGTTGGATGTCGTCAGCATAGAGATGATAGGAGATATATTTATAGCGCTTAATAATTTGGCTCACGGGAAATACATAAAATAAAAAGAGAATTGGACCCAGGACAGATCCCTGAGGTACCCCACACGGCAAAACTGTTGATTCTGATGTGACATGATTCATGCAAACAGTAAAAGATCTCTCAGACAGATATGATTTAAACCATTTTAAAACAACAGCAGTAATCCCAAACAAGTTCTCGAGTCTGTTTATCATGATACTGTGATCTACAGTGTCAAAAGCAGAGCTGAGATCCAACAGGACCAGCACTGTGTCCTCTCCAGAGTCTGCTGCCATCAAGATATCACTGGATACTCTAAGTAAGGCTGTTTCAGTGGGATGCAATTTACGAAAACCAGACTGGAAAGTGTCCATAACAGCATTTTTATCCAGGAAATAGTTACGTTGTTCTACTACTACTTTTTCTAAAATCTTCGATATAAAAGGCAATCTGGATATTGGCCTATAACTGTTAGGAAGAGATGGATCCAGCTGGGGTTTCTTTAATATTGGCTCAACAACAGCTTGTTTAAAGAAGCTGGAAACTGAGCCAGTATGAAGAGAAGTATTTATCATTTCCACAATACAGGGGCCAATTGAATCAAACACAGTAGTGAAAAATGAAGATGGAAGGACATCAAGGGGGCTTGAAGTCTGTTTTATATGACAAAGCAGGCCTCTGATGTCTTGTAATGTAACAGGAGTAAAAGAGGACCAAGTATCAGAGGAGAGCAAGTTGAAAGTTTGATTTTGAGAAGATGATGGAAAGATATTAGACCTGATGGCAGTGACCTTATTTCTGAAATAGTTCATAAACTCATTGCATTCGGACGTTGAGTGAACTGGTGCACAAGGAGCATCAGGAGAAACAATACTCTTAATTGTTTTAAACAAGAATTTAGGATCTTTTGTTTTTGAAGCTATGTTCTGGCATTTTCCACATGTCATTTAGCAAGAGGATAGACTCTTTAAGGTGTAACTTATAAACCTCAAGCTTGGAAGCCTTCCACAAACGTTCTAGCTTGCGACAGTATCTCCTGAAATTACGAATGTTTTCATTTAACCAAGGATGAGATTTCAAACATAGTACAGTACTTTTTTTCAGAGGTGCCACTATGTCTAAAATAGAATTACACTGGTTATTAAAGGATGAGACAAGAGAGTCCAAATCATTGTAAGTCATTTCAGCGTCAAACATGGCAGAGAACCTTTTGCCGGCGTTCTGGTTTATGATTCGCCTTTCAATCGTTATTTTGGGAGCCGGGGGATCCAAATAAAACGACAAGTTAAAATATATGCAGCTATGGTCACTCACATGGACATCTTCCACACGAATGTCATTTATATTTAAACCCAAGGAGAAAACAAGATCCAGTGTGTGACCCTTTACATGTGTAGGGCCAGAAACATGGTGCCTAAAGTTAAAAGACTCTGTGATGGTCATGAAGTCAGCAGCCATGTTACAGGATGCATCATCAATATGAAGGTTAAAATCTCCCAACATTACCACCTTCTCTAATTTAATAATGGATGACAGGAGGTCGTTAAATTCAGTTAAAAAGACTCCGGCAGGGCCAGGAGGTCAGTAGATTAAAATACAATAAAAGGTGTGCAAAGAGCCGACCTTGATCATCTGAAGTTCAAATGAGGTAAAAGAATCCGAGTTCATCAGTCTGCATGTGAATCTGTCCTGGTGCACAACAGCGAGACCGCCGCCACGTCCCGAAAGACGTGGAGCTCCGATGACGGAGCAGCCAGTCGAACAATTTTCCTTCAGATGTATATAATCCACGTTTTGTTGCCACGTCTCAGTTAAACACATGACGTTGAGAGATTCCTTTATAAAAAGATCGTTTAAAATAAACGATTTGTTTGTGATTGAGCGAGTGTTGAGCAGGGAACTGCAACACACCAGCTTCTGTGTCTGAATGCAAAAGAAATGTGTTGTTTGAGTGAGAGACTGCACCTGTGGCTGAACTATAGATACATTCATATCGATTATAAATGGAAGTACGATACAAAGAGACTGTCAGGTTTCGGTTGTGTGTAAGCAGGAGAGGACCCAAACGCACGATTCAAGGCACACGGGGATAAACTCAAAAGGCACGGCTTTATTAACAGGAACACAGGGAGCGATACAACACTATACTGGGAGAACCTAAAAGCTAAGGCACAGAGGAGACACAAGGAAACACACACGACCACGAGGGACGACGCGACACGGAACAGAGGGGACGCTGACATAAATACACAGAAGGTAACGAGGGAAGTGGAAGCACACGGGAAACACAGCTGAGGACAATTACACATGACAGAGCGGGGAGGACGTGAAACTGAAAATGCTGATGCCAAGACACGGACCTTAAACATCACACAGAAGGTACGCAGAGACAGCCGAGACAGGCAGAGAGAGAGAACACGATGGGAAGAGGAAAACACGGGACACAAGGAGTGGAAGCAAAGCACGATAACTCAAAACACTATATACACGGTCAAACAGAGGACAAGACAGGGTGAAATCGAATAAACAATACTGAACGGAACACGAGGGATCTTAATACAAAAGAACTCAAAACATCAGGTCAGAAGTCCTGGGACCATGACAGTGACAGGATGTTTAAATCTGAGACTTTATTAAGATTATTAAAGGTTTAAATTATCCAACAAACAAATATACAATTTAAATATGATCATATTTTAAAAATCTAATTAAATAACACAACAACACGTGCAGTGTCCAGGATGTTGGCTGATTCACTGTTTTGATGTTTGAAAATAAAAGTTGGGCTGATTTTAACTGCATTACAGGAAGTGCTGTTAATTATTGCTTTATGCTAGCTGTTGTAGTAGAAATCTCTTTAGTTAATGAGATTAAACATCATGTGATTTAGTTGCATTTAATCTGTGTGTAACAAAATTATTTTTATTTATATATTATCTTTATTAATTTAGTACAACCTGAAACGTTTGTCAGAGAATAAAAGTCAGAACTGCACACTCAGAAACATCGAGTTATTCGTAGTACTGTGTCAGGGGCATAGATTTGGCATGGACAGAAGGGACGTGTCCCCACCAATAATTTGATCTCTTTGAGTAAAGAAAAACAAACCCGATAGAAAGAAAAAAACGATCTGTCAACGACTCATTCACCTAGCGGTGCAGAAAGAGTTAAATTACATTCTCTACTGGAGTCCTACCTAGGGATGGGTATCGTTTAGGTGTTATCCGATACCAGTACCAAACCGGTACTTTTGAAACGGTGCCGGTGCTTAAACGGTGCTCGAACCGGTGCTTAAAGAATGAAGAACACAAACGTTGTCCAAAAACCTCTCATGTTCAGCTGTTTATTGTAAAAGATAACAATGTTAGCCTTTTCTGCAGCTATGGGGCATATATGGTATCACTCTTGGCTGGAAGCAGTGCTTAAACAATGGAAAAAACACAAACTTTCTCCAAAAAGCTCTCATGTTTAGCTGTTTTCCACTTTTTCTTTGGTCATTTTAGCCTTTTTGGCCAGGGTGAAGGGAGCATCTGCCATCAAACAAGAAGACAGCCGCATGTAACTACGACGGTGTTTGCTAGTTCATTGCATTCATTGCATGCATTAATGTAATAATGTGGTTAGCCTACTCAACGTAAATTACACACGAACAACATTAAGCTACTCACGCAGAGAAGAACGGCTGCTGCTGCCATCATCATCCTCATCATTTCTGCTACACTGGCAGGGCTAGGGGCCAGGACTCTCCTCTTCGGGTTTTTGGGGGATGTTGCTAACTCCGGGTCCGATAACAGGCACCACACCTGCAGTAGATGTGCTCAGTGTGAGGTCTCGCAGCAAGCTATCAAATACGGCGCATTTCTTGGCTTTTAAAAAAACGCTATGCATCGCCAGGTGTTTCATCGGATTCGAGGTGTTACCTCCTTTGCACAGTATCACAGTATCAGCTTAAAGCACTTGTTGCAGGCTGCTGAGTTTGCATCTTTTGCTGTGAAGTACAGCCTTTTACAGAATTTTGACCGCTTCGCCTTGGGCATTTTTAATCTGTAGCTCTGCTCTAAAAGAAAGTACGTACCTGGGCCCGCCTACTATCCTTGGAAAGGTAAAATGATTGGCTAGAATCCAAAGTGTGCGACATCTCAGGAAAAAAAGCACCGAAATAAAGAACCGAAATAAAGCACCGAAATGTGCGCTGCTTTTCGGTCTGGTTACTACCGTTTATGTCAGAATCGGTGCCAGTACCCATCCCTAGTCCTACATCATGTGACAAATATGGCCAATGTGATTGGCTGAGCCTTTCAGGGAGCTCTGTTTAGTTTTAGCAGCGGCAAACCTGCGCTGCGAGGAGGAGAGGAGGACAGCAGCAAAGAGGAAGAGCCTGGATATAAGAAAGTATTTTTCAAAGAAACCTGTAAGTCACTTAAAGTCAAGTTCACTCATAAAATGTGTCCATCACAATAACGTTACAGGCTATGCTAGGCTTTGGCCCGCATCAGTCTAAAACTGTATGTAACCATGAATAACGTTTGGAAACTAACTGCACAACATGCAGCACTATTAGTTCTCTCAGTCTCAGAGCAGCATTTCTAATTTTGATTGAAACTGTCAGAGAAAACTGCAGCCTCGAGCAGCCAGGATATTAGTTTACAGAGGCTGTTAGAATTATATGTCTAACGTTAAAATGTTGGTGACACAATAATTTCTTCCTAATGGCACTGACATATTCATAGGGTTCATTTTTGAGACAAAATGTCATGAGGTAGTCATGATTGGGGGCGATCGTGGCTCAAGAGTTGGGCGTTCGCCTTGTAATCGGAAGGTTGCCGGTTCGAGCCCCGGCTTGGACAGTCTCGGTCGTTGTGTCCTTGGGCAAGACACTTCACCCGTTGCCTACTGGTGGTGGTCAGAGGGCCTGGTGGCGCCAGTGTCCGGCAGCCTCGCCTCTGTCAGTGCGCCCCAGGGTGGCTGTGGCTACAATGTAGCTTGCCATCACCAGTGTGTGAATGTGTGTGTGAATGGGTGGATGACTGGACATGTAAAGCGCTTTGGGGTCCTTAGGGACTAGTAAAGCGCTATATAAATACAGGCCATTTACCATGATTGTGCAAATATCCACCTTGTAGTGCAGTTTGCACAAATTGTTGTAAAAATGCACTCACGCTACAAACATTACTGACGAGTCAAGATCTGCACAAAGTGACAGAAACACTGAAGCAGCTGCACATTTTATTCTTATTGTCATGTATGTCCTGTTTGTCAGGTGAAGAACCAACACAAAGCTCAGAGAGCAATGGTGACACAAGGTCACAGGTGGAATTGGATGATGACTTGTTGGTTTGTGACTGTATTTGAAGCACATGTGTGACTGCATGTATGTGGAATGACTCACTGTTATTCATCAGGTGACAGAGGCAGCTCTGCCATGTTGTAGCTCGGACAGAGGTGAAGAGGCGAGGTCACAGGTGACTGACTGATGATTTGGTGTTATAGATTAACGAGAGGAGCAGGCATGTGTTTGGCTGCGTCACATAGTGGACATTGAGTTGTTGTGTGGGGCATGTAGTCCATGTCTGTTGCTGTAACAGTAGTTCGTGTTTAGAATAAAACATCCCAGCTCACTGATCTGATCGGGGCAACAGTGCCTAAAATGTTGCATAATGTTGCTGAGAGATCTTTTACTCTGTGGTAATCTTAGATGAGTAGTTTTATGGACAAAAACCAGCAGGTCATTCAGTGTTCCCTTAGTGCTGATGTGTCAGAGATGTTGGTGTAACTGAAGTAATGTTGTTAAGTCCTTAAAGTCATGTTCTTTTATTGTCATGACTGTATTTGAAGCTATTTTTATTTTTGTATGATACCTGATTTATATGGAATATGGCTGAAGTAAACTAAAGTCTAAAATACTAAGTCATTTGTTTAATAGTAATTTAACATATAAAACTATGAATTGTAATTTTAAATTGTTTAAAAGCATGTAGAATAGCATATGTAGGCAAGTATATTTCTCCTTTTATCAAGAAGCAAAGACAAAAAGGGAAAAAAAAAGAAACGGGGCAGGGCTCGGTGGCTGAATCATCCGTCCCCACCGATGCCAAAACCAAATCTACGCCCTTGAACTGTGTACTTGCGGGAGAGAGGAGCCGAGGGTGGTGTGTGAGAGTGGAAGGCGGTCACAGCTGGAGTTCAGCTCGCAGAGAGGTGCTGGGTGTAGATCAGCAGCGTGTAGGAAGAACAGCTGCGGCGCCGCTACACAAGAAATCTCGCTCAGAAACAAAATCTCGCGGTAAAACTATTTTTTTCCTCTCACAGCCAATCACAGCGCAGGGTCCCGCAGGCTTCAATGCAACAGCCAATCACAGTTAGGGTAGACGCTGCGGCGTGATGACGGAACGATAAGGAAAAAAGCCGTGCTGTGATTCGCGGGAAAAGTGAAAAATGGCGCCGGAGTAAGTTTGAAGTTTAGCGCCGCGGAGAGCAGTAGTAGCAGACAGACAGACAGACGTAAGGGAGGCAGACAGGCAGACGTGAGGGGGACGGACAGAGACAGACAGACAGACACCCTGAAGAAGCATCGACTCAACGACCTTCTGTCCTGGGATGCCAGCAGCGGGAGGACCGGCAGAAAGGAGGCACAGCCCGGATCAATGCAGGTATCACGGCTTGCCTCTCTGCGCTGACCCGCTCTGATTTAGCCCTGGGATTTAGTGTGGCCCGTTAGTTCAGCCCGGGACACAGAGCTGTTGGAACGCTTGAATTTAACCCGTGTCAGTTCATCACTGTGTGCAAGTGTTTTTCTGTGAGCAGGCCCTCTTAACGTGAATTATTACGGGCTGTTACCGGGTTATCGTTCAGGATTTCTTGGCCCGGTTTACTCGTTATTCCGGTCGGTTATCGCGCTTCATCAGCTCTTTTCCGTTAGTTAACCCGTTAGGGTGTGGTGGGTAGTTACTGGATGGTTAGAGCTCTGTTAACGGTATGTGATGGGAGGACGCACTGCGCATGTCAGCCCTCCTCCAATGCACCGCGCAGTTCAGGAATGAATCACAGACCGTCTGTCTGTGTCTCTGCAGGATGTATGAGGACCTGATCGAAGAGTTCTGCGGTCTGGAGCATCAGGTGTCTCCAGGGGGCGGAGGGTGTGAAGGGGGGCGTGTCCCCGAACCTGACGGGGTGGAGTCCAGTCTGAGCGTGGGTCAGTTCGTGCTCTGTCGTTGGTCAGATGGACTGTACTACCTGGGAAAGATCCAACGGGTAAGCGTGTGCTCACCTGACACCCACTGCAGCGTCATCGTGCTCATCGTGATTGGCTGAGTTTTTGTGTTCTGATTGGTGGATAGGTGAGTCCCCCTAGGCAGAGCTGCTTCGTCACTTTTGAGGACAACTCCAAGTTCTGGGTCCTCTGGAAGGACATCCAGCACGGTGAGACGGACGGGTGGAGTGAGAGAAAGCTAGAGAGGGCAAGACAGGTGCTTCATGTCTGTGATCTGCTTCTTTTGTCCAATCCTAATGCAGCTGGAGTACCGGGGGAGGAGCCTCGCTGCTCCATGTGCCAGGAGGTGGACCCAAACTCCAACACCCAATCAAACCAGATCCTGATCTGTGGGAAGTGTGGGATCGGTGAGTCTGACACACACACACAGGACCAGTTTATTAGGAACACTTGCCTGTGGGCTTTCTGCAGGTCGGACTGAGGGTCACACCTGCGAAGCTAAAACTGACTGCATGGTAGGACTGGGCGATATGGCCCAAAATTCATATCTTGATATTCTTTAGCTGGATGGCGATATACGATATATATCTCGATATTTTTTAAAGGTATAAAGTAAGAAGAAAAAGAGAGTTCTTAGTCACACTGTGTCCCAGGTCTCACACAGGCACTTTTATTAACATACAGCGCAGATGTACATGAAAAAATTACTCAGAAAAAAAAGAAAGAAATTATCAACACTTATTAAATAATAATGCTCATTTATGCCGTTAACGTCATTTTAACGAGATTAACGCTGACAGCACTAAAATAGTAATCTCCAAATGTTTTCTTTTTAACGAGCAGCTCCTCTTTGATAGCTGCCGTGTGCATCTTGTCGTTGCCTGCAGGTGAAGCGATGGGGGAGTTGTGTTCAGTGAAGGAGAGGCGAGGCAGAGTAACGTTGCGTAGAGACAAAAGTGGACGAAAGAGAGGCAAACTTGCGGCTCCACAAGTATAATTGTAACGTAACGTAGTAACATATTGTGTATAAAAAAATATATCGATATATTTAAAAACGCGATATATCGCCCAGCCCTACTGCATGGTGTTTGGGGGTGGGATTTATTGGACGGGCTGGCAGTGACATCAGCGTTTTCTCAGGAGGTGGAGCTCCTCCATAACTGCTGATACTTCTAATGTGAATGACCTCTGACCTTTAACAGAAGCTCAGAGTGAAGCTGATAGTAGAAACATTAGAGCAGCCTCTGTTTGCAGTAAAGGCAGAAATGCTTTCTGATGATCAGATTTAAGGTCAAAGGTCACATCAGGATTCACCTGAATGAATCAAACGCCCGTGACGATGACTGAGTGCTCTTTGTTTATCTGTTGCTATGGTGAATCCTGGGCTCTGACCATCACCTGTCTGTCAGGTTTCCACCAGCAGTGTCACATTCCTCCAGTAGAGGGCAGCGGCGCCCTGACTCCGTGGTTCTGCAGACGCTGCGTCTTTGCTCTGGCGGTCCGGGTATGATGCTTCTCACCTGTGTGTCTCTGTCTCTCTCACTCTCATTTGTGTTTGTTTGTGTGTTTCGCCTGCCTCTAACTCGTGTCTCTGCACCTGTGTGTCCCACAGAAGGGCGGGGCTCTGAGGAAAGGTGTGATAGCCAAAGCCCTGAGTGTGATGAAACAGGTGCTTCCGTACGAGCTGGAGGCCCTGGACTGGGACTCGCAGCACCGCACCAATCAGCAGCAGTGTTACTGTTACTGCGGCGGCCCTGGAGAGTAAGTTGGCCTGATGAGAGCTGCAGGTGTGGTTGGCGTTACTTGATTCACCTGCGTGCATTACCTTTGTGTGCAGGTGGTACCTGAAGATGCTGCAGTGCTTCAGGTGTCAACAGTGGTTCCATGAGGCGTGCACTCAGTGCCTGCAGGAAGCAATGATGTTTGGAGACAGGTGAGGCTCCACCCCCTGCTCCGCCCCTCCCCCTGCTACCTTTCCCCGGTATGGCTCTGACTTCCTGTCCTCCCGCAGGTTCTACTTGTTTGTGTGCGTGGTGTGTAATAAGGGCTCAGAGTGCGTGCGGCGCCTGTCCCTCAGGTGGGTGGACCTGGTCCACCTGGTGCTCTACAACCTGTCCATCTGCAGCAAGAAGAAGTATTTCGAACTGGACGAGATCCTCACCTTCGTCTCTACCCACTGGGACCACCTGCAGCTTGGGAAGGTAATAGCACACCTGAGCCAGGTACGCTGAGATCACGTGGTGTGCCTGTGTTCATTTAACCCTCTGTGTGTTTGTTCAGCTGTCCAACACCCCCCCAGCAGAGAGGGGGCAGCACCTGCTCGACGCACTCAACAAGTACAAGAGCAAGTAAGGACCAATCAGAGCGAGGCCGTCACGATGACACGTGTGTAACATGAGCACAGGATGTGTGTTCTTAACGTGTGTGTGTGTGTGTGTGTTCAGGTTTCTGTGCGGGAAGGAAATCAAAAAGAGGAAGTGCATCTTTCGTCTGAGGACCAGGGTCCCTCCTAACCCCCCCTCCAAGCTCTTTCCTGAGCGTGCTCAGAATGATGGGGGCGGGGCAAGGAAGAAGACGGCGAGCAGGTATGATCTCTTGCTGCCAGCCGTCGCTGCCTGTGATTGGACGAAGCGTAACCGTGGTGTTTATTTCTGTTTCTTCAGCGGCTCAGCTGAGAGGAGAAAGAGGAAGTCCAAGTGGCTCCTCGAGGATGCCATTCCTAATGTGAGGCTCATTTTCTTCTTCTGTGGTTTCTAAAGCTGTTAATGCATCACGCTGACTGTGACCTTCTGCCCGTAGAACGAGCTGACCTGCAGCTGGACCGCCAACCACCACATGGCCAACATTTTTGACTTCACGCTGGATGAGCTGCAGAGCCTGAAGAGGTGAGATCAGCGCTGGACTCGGCGCTCTGATTGATGCTGTGCTTACCTGTGCTTTCCCGTTCACGTCATACGGTGGCGCACCTGTGACGTTGCTGTTCTTCCTCAGCAGCTCCAGCAGAGCCGTCAGCATCGATCAGGACTCCACCGATGCCTCCACCTCTGGCTCCGCCTCCTCCTACCACTTCAGGTGAGCTGAGTGAACACCTGACTCACCAACCCTAGGCTTTTGATATCTGACCTTTGACCTCTGTCTTCAGGAGAAGGATGGGCAGCAGAAAGAGGAAGTTACCCCGGAACAGTTACAGCCAGTGGGCCAATCGCAGTGAGGCAGGGGAGGAGCTTGGAGGGGAAGAGCCTTCTGGCATCATTGGGGCCCAGGAAGCTACAAACCACACCCACCTGACCACAGACTCCTCCCACTTCTTGTCAGACCACTCACCGCTGCCGTCTGACAACTCCCACCTCCACTCCTCCATCTCCTCTTACTTTGGAGTAGCGGGTAGGCTAACCAATGGCGAGCGCTACCAGGTGTTGGCTCGCCGCACCACCCCTCAGGGGACGGTCCAGTACTTGCTGGAGTGGGAGGGGACGACCCCTTATTAGGACGGGTCAAGGTCCAGGTGGTGTTAGAAGCTTTGATTCCTTTTCCTCTACACTTGCTGCTGGTGAGCTGCTTATTGGTTGAAACCTGAACTGACACTGTGTCCCCGTTAAACCACCTGGTCTCCCTGTGTCGCTGTTAAACATTTGGATCCCCATTAAACCACCGGGCTCCCCGTGTCCCCGTTAAACCACCTGGTCTCCCCGTGTCCCTGTTAAACATTTGGATCCCCATTAAACCACTGGGCTCTCTGTGTCCCCGTTAAACCACAGGGCTCCCCGTGTCCCTGTTAAACATTTGGATCCCCATTAAACCACTGGGCTCTCTGTGTCCCCGTTAAACCACCTGGTCTCCCTGTGTCGCTGTTAAACATTTGGATCCCCATTAAACCACCGGGCTCCCCGTGTCCCCGTTAAACCACCTGGTCTCCCTGTGTCCCTGTTAAACATTTGGATCCCCATTAAACCACTGGGCTCTCTGTGTCCCCGTTAAACCACCTGGTCTCCCTGTGTCGCTGTTAAACATTTGGATCCCCATTAAACCACTGGGCTCTCTGTGTCCCCGTTAAACCACAGGGCTCCCCGTGTCCCCGTTAAACCACAGGGCTCCCCGTGTCCCCGTTAAACATGTGGGCTGTATATCCCCAGCTGGCTGGTGAGTTTTGAGGAATCAGGAATCAAAGCTGAACTCGATCCTGGAAAAAATAGTTTTTAGTTTAAAAAGTGTTTAAATGCAGCCAAAGAGACACACAGAGCTCCCGTCTGACTCCTCCCACCTCCACCATGTTTGCAGCCTCACACACTGATTAGTTGTTTTCCTGGTTGTAATGATGTCACACTGGTGGAGTTCTTCTTTTGCTCTGATTTGTAAAACACTCAGTTCCCCATGCAGTTCCCCATGCAGCGCCCCCTGGCTGTCAGACAGCACCCTGCCTCTCTTGCCCCCTCCCTCCCCTGAAGTTTTCATGTTGTGTACCTGATCAGAAGCACTTAGTCATATGTTTACCTGCCCCTTCCTCACCTGTGCAGTGTTCTCACTCTATCACATGATCTCACCTGCGGAGCATCCCATTCGTCGTCTATGCAAACACCAAAGTGCGCCTGCTGGTGATCAATCTGAGCCACCGATCAGTGTTTCTCCTAGCTTGAAGCTAACGCAGCCCATATTTGTGAATGAGGGATGCTAATAGTGCTAACAGTCTCTGAGACGTTAAACTGGCACTCTGTCACTTTAAGATATGCTCTGCTCCTATTGGCCTGTTAAATGCTTGTTTTGATCATGTGACTGTTTGTTTGCTGTTTTCCTCTCCAGCTGACCAATCAGCTGCCAGCTTTCTCTGGATTAAAAACAAATGTTTTCTGACCTTTGACCTTTCTGTGTTTCTGTGTGTGTCTGAGAAGCAGAGATGCGTGGAAACCTGGGTTTGTTAAAACCTGTGAGTGTCACAGTCAGTCTACACCTGGCTCTAGGTCTAACTTTATGGGTCCAGATTTACAGGGTCCTGGGGAGCTTTCATGTTACTGAGAGTCCTCACAAAGGCAGGTGTGTGTGTGTGTGTGTGTGTGTGTGTGTGTGACTAGTGCAGGTAATCTGATAATCCAGTTAAGGTGTTAAAAGGCAGAGAAACCTGCATGAGTGTTCAGGTGCATCTGTGTCGTTGTCCTGAGGGTCCCAGCACTCACACAGGTATTCAGACAGATGGGTAACGTGGCGATGTGACAGATTCACAGCAGAGGAGACCACCTGCATCTACCTGTAAGCTTCTTCACCTGTCCATACTTTGTGTTTGTGTACCTGCTCTCTGTGTTTCTTTACGCCTGCCTGAGGTCAGACATGAGGTCCAGCTCATGTTTTCCCTTAAATCAGGGACCTGATTTAAAGCAGCACAGTCTAAGGGAGATCCGAGGTGCGTTCCAAACGACCCTTTTTGCTCCGGAAGGTTCCTCACTGAGAGATGTATCTGCATGGTGGCCATAACCAGAGCTGTTCCAGTTCTCCAAACACTACGCGAAAACATCAACATAATAAACGTGGAGGAGATCGTGTAAATGTTCCTTCTAACTGCATTTTCCATTTCATCCTGACCTTTCATTAGACAAAGGTTTCAGTGCTACGTATAACAAAGTACTTAAGAATTTAAAGAACTGAACTAAACAAAGCAGGACGTTGTATCTTTTACTCATTGCACATGCGGGAGTAAAAGATACATACTGACTCTGGAGTTGGGCAGCTTCAGGTCCTGGGCGCATCAAGCGTAGCACAGAGTGGCTCTGGTTTAATTTGAGGACTTCAGACATCGTTTGGTAAACAGAGTTCCAAACGTTGGCCAATGAAGGACCAGTACATATGAAGTAATGTACCAGGAGCACCCCCTACAGGCTGGGTCCACCTCTGGGTATATATGCTCCAGCCTAACCCTGGATCAATGCACCCGATGATCTTAAATGAGTGTCGAGCACACATCGATATATTGTGAACTTGGCCGAGGACAGAGTCCCACAGGTCACCTGTGATACGAAAGTTATGTCTTGTTCCCATTTAGATTCGATGGCAGCTACTGAAGAACATTGTAAGTGGGAGATTAGATTGTACAAGGATGACATTATGCCCCTGGAGGTTGGACTGACCATTAAAATATCATCTGCTGCAGGGGTGCCAAACTCAATTGCACTGGGGGCCAAACCTCAAGGCACACTTTAGGCCGTGGGCCAAACAAGATAAACATTTATTGAACACACTAAAACAATGTTTTGTAAGCATAAATATGAATACAGACAGGAATATAATTCCAGAATAAATAAACTTTAAAGAATAAACTTTAACTTTAAATATTTTGCTCTCCATAAAAATATATCCTGTCAAAATTATGCAAGTTAGAAATATGAACATGCAGCCAAAACCCCAGAAAAAGTAAATGAAAGCAAACACAAGGTTGGAGCCGCATGTAGACGGAGCTGGGCGTTGCTGCAGGAGTGGAGCTAATAAACTGTGCGGGCCAGTCAGTGTCATACTTTGCCTGAGTGCATCATTACACTGCAGCTCCATCTGAATCTGCACAGGTGCAGTTTCCACGTTGGGTTGTGAAGCAGCTCGAAATTCTCTTTTTGTGCTTCAAAGTCACCAAAGCGCCACGAACTCAGCGCGCTCAGTTTATCAGCAAAGTGCGCATTTGGGAACACTGTTGCACTGACTTGGCTCAACATTACTTGGCAACAGGGAAAGTGCGGCAGGTTGCACTGGTGCATTAGTGACAGCTTCACTTGAAATGCCTTCACCGCATCATAAAAGACTGAAATTGACGGTGATTTAAACCTTTAGTTCGGATCAAATTCACGGTTTGCGTCACAGTGATCATTACATGCTCCATTTTTAGGACTTTACCACACAGCGTTTCCTGGTGTGTGATGCAGTGATGTGCTGTTAACTCGCCGGTACAGTTCTCCTCCTGCTCTTCACTCGCATCCTGCTGACTATTCAGATTTTTTCACCACACAGCACCGGCGCTCCGTCCAACAAGTTTGTCCCAGGGCAGTTTCATGTCGGTTACACTTTGACATACGTTTCTGCTCAGGCTCACATTTGCCAAAATCTGCGTTTTGTCTGGACACAAGACGTCGCACAGCTTCATCATGCAGCTCTTCAGAAACTCTCCCTCGGTAAATAGCCGGGCTGATTTGGCTCCTCTGCCACAATAAAACTTGCTTTCACAACAGCTTCACTTTGTGATTTTGCTCTGGTGACAAACGTCTGCTGAAATGTCAGATTCTTCTTTAGCTCTTCTACTTTCTGTAGTTTCTGCATTTAGGTTTTTCAGCTTATCCTGACGTTTTGTCTCGTAGTGCCGTCTTAAATTAAATTCCTTAATTACAGCCACATTAGCTCCACAAATAAGACACACGGGTTTACCAGCAATGTCTGTAAACACATTTTCAGCCTCCCACCGGTGCTGAAAGGCTCTGTTTTCAGAATTAACTTTTCTCTTCGCCATTGTGAGCGGCTAGCTTCGCAATAGAGATTGACAGACCACGTGACTTTCGCGCGTTGCATTGTAGGTACGAGTGGCAACAAAATCAAAACACTGCATCAAGCGCTAGCATTTCCAGCACCGCTAATCTTAATTCTGCAGTTTTAATCCCTACTTGCATTTTATTTGCCCCAAAAACAGTGATGTACAAAACCACGGTGAACACGGCAGCTCCGCACGAAGACAGACGTGACGAAGAGGCAAAAAAGTACGAGGAAAAAAATCAAAGGAGTGAAAGGGTCAGACCCACACGAGCATACAGAGTGGAGTAAGGACGTCAGCGTGCTGCCCGACTTTCATCACGCACATATTTATTATTATATGGTCCTAAGTTTGAGTGCATACACTCAAGATGTTTAGTAACTTCAGATCCTGCAACAGGCCCAGGTCCAGTTTACTTTGGTGATTTGGACGATTCCATTTCACAGCTGCTGTTACATTTTTTCCTTTATCTCCTGCACGGGCCAACGCATCTATTTGTCGTTTCAGGTTGTAGTGTTACACAACATTTTCAGATCTAATAGAAAAAAATGAGTTTCATTATTCATTCAATTATTGTCTTTATTTATAACTGGCATTATTGTTTCATTCTATTATAGAATCTTAAGAGGCAACATTGTATTCCATCAGCTTTATTAGCTGCTTGGGTGAAAAACAAATCAACAATGCAACAAAAAAAAACAACAACATTGCAAAACAACATACTGGAAAACAGTTATTCATCACTTGCTTCAATACAACACTTGGGCACATATATGCAGACGTTTTGTGGCTGTTTTGATATCACTCTCTCTCTTAACCGATCAGATCTGGCTGTGGTAGCAGCTTTAAACTCAGTATGACCCAGGTTGATAGAGGGGGCCCAGTCTGGATCACATTCCTGCATTTTGTAGGCTGGTTTTCCTACAAAACACAACAAACATTAACACAGCTTGAACAATTTCTCTTCCACGACGTAATCCGATAACAACGATCTCTTTACCCGTCGGCTTCCCGTGGCTGTCATGCGACCAACTATTGCAGTTAATAATACAACAGCTTCTTGCCATTTTTTTGTGTTCTTTTTATTGCTGTGTGACTGTTTTCATGTGAAAGCCTGTGTGTGCTAGTACCGCTTGCCACTCGTACCCACAATCCTTTGCGGTTTTACCCTGGAATGACGTCACATTTTCAATCTCTATAACAGAAGTTTGACTTGGTTCAGCTAGCCTAGCGTTCGGCAAGGAGGCTGCAGCGCTGCATTATGGGATCTGTAGTTTGTGTGTTATTAGCGCCTCATATCGCCGGGCCATGCATAACAATAATAATAAATCTATATAAAATGATCTTGCGGGCCGGATATAAACGTACACCGGGCCAGATGTGGCCCGTGGGCCTTAAGTTTGACACATGTGATCTACTGGATTGTCTGGAGGTTTTTGGGGGAATTGTGCTGACATAGTCTGCACGTAGTGTCTGACATGTAAACAATGAAGAAACGGAGCAGCAGCAATGACAAATTTGGTGGATAATTGAGAAAAACTTGCAAATTGTCCTTCTACATATAAGAAGGACAATTTGCAAGGGCCTAAAATCATCTGCAAAAGATTTTAGACCCTTTCTGTGCCAGACATGAAAAACACTGTCATTGAAGGAACAAATAGGTGGTTTGAGGGAAAGTGGAAGGAAGGGGACAAAAACAACAAAACACAAAAACCAACCCCACCCAAGGAATAAAATACAATAACATGCCACAATGTAAAGAAAACTAACACAATACCAACCACCAATATCACCCAAGCAGGTTGCATCGAACAGCACCCCTAAGCCCCCTGCTCTCGTCCCATATTAGCTAAGTATTCCTCGTACCACCAGCTTCGTACCTGCACTGTTAACGTTAACCCCTAAACTTAAAGCAGGGCTCACATTTCAAGGGGATGAAGAAGAGAAACAAAACAAAGAAAAGAGAAGGAAAACAAGGCCAAAGGAAGCAAGCAACGAACGAATTTTGCCTTAAAATGAACAGCAAAGAACACATTACAGTCCTAACAGCACAGCCGTGCAGTATCAGTCAGGTCACTGCAGCGTGATCCTAACAGGGATCCACCGCCCTCTGGATTGCCCAGCACTTTGTTGTCCTTGTGCAGTAGCAGGCTTCCCCCCCTACCTGCTGGGACAAAAGCTTTTGTGTGAGTTAAGTTAAGGGGCTGGTCAGCTCTGCAAAGTTCGGGACGACCTGCCAGTAGTAGCCAGCCTCCAGAACCGCCTCACCTCTGTTTCTGGTCTTGGGATGTGCCAATGTGCTCAAACGGGACTTGGTGAGCGCAAAGACGCTTTCAGAATGACCAGCCGACCAACAGCCGACACTGTGCACGCCACATGGTGTAAGCACACCAGCATGCACACCACTGACACACACACCCCGAACCCGAATCCGTATCACATCAGTCTATGTGTTTTGCTCCTGTATTTATGTTACACAGTGAGGGGCGGTGAGGGAAACATCAGACTTCACTCTATCTTAATTAAAGTAATTGTTTTATTGTCTCTTGCCAACATCATGCACATACAGACAGCAACTTCTCAAAATGGCTCCCAATCCATTTCCTGCTCCCTTTAAATACTCTAAAGACACGCCTTCTTAATACAGACTGGCCTATAAAAGAGCTGCAATTGAGGCAGGCTTCCTCTTTACTGGGAAAACAAGATGGCCACCACAGAGGCAACCTGCAAAACACTTTGTTACATAAATGCTTCCCAACATTACTCACTACCCCCCCCTTCTGGTCGACACATCTCCGGCAAACGGGAAAGATAGTCAGCAATAAGATTGTTCTTACCCGGACAATGCTGGACGGTGAACTGGTATGGCTGGAGGGCTAGGCACCAGCGCAGTATCCTCGCATTTTGATGTTGCTTGGAGTGCATCCACACCAGGGATCGGTGATCTGTCTGAAGAATAAATTCTCTTCCAAGGAGATAATATTTCAACGAATCAATTGCCCACTTAATTGCCAGTCCTTCTTTTTCTACTGTAGAATAGTTTTTTTCCCTGTCAAACAGCTTCTTACTTAAGAAAAGCACAGGTTTTTCTTCACCAGCTTCTCCTTGAGCCAGCACTGCTCCAAGTCCAACATTAGAGGCATCTACCTGTACAACAAATGGTTTGGAAAAATCCGGGCTTTGCAAAACAGGGGCTTCAGAAATCTGTCTCTTTAAACATTGGAAGGCATGTTCACAGTCGTCATTCCACATCACTTTAGAAGTGTGTTTTCTCGTGAGATCTGTAAGAGGGGCTGCCAAGGTTGAGAAATGGGGAATAAACCTCCGATACCAGCCAACCAAGCCCAGAAACGACCTCACTTGCTTCTTGGTTTTAGGTCTGGGAATTGTTTGTATAGCCTTTACCTTTGCAACTTGTGGCTTTATTTGTCCATGGCCAACAATGTATCCTAGATACTTCACCTCTTCTTGTGCCCAGGCACACTTGCTCACATTCAGAGTCAAATCAGCCTTCTGGATCTTTGCCATCACAACCTTTAGATGCTGCAGGTGTTCCTCCCAAGACTCACTGTAAATCACCACATCATCCAGGTAGGCAGCTGCAAACTTTGAACAACCATTAAGGATAATGTCCATCAACCTTTGAAAAGTTGCAGGTGCCCCATGAAGACCAAAGGGCAACACGGTGTACTGAAATAAGCCCATTCCTGGAATTTGGAAGGCTGTGTATTCTTTACAGGACGGCTCTAAGGGCACTTGCCAGTAACCCTTACACAAATCTAAGGTTGTAATGTATCTAGCTTTTCCTAGTCTTTCCAGTAGCTCATCAATCCGTGGCATTGGATAAGAATCAAAACAGGAAATACTATTTAGCTTTCTCATGTCTGAACAAAATCGTAGTTGAGGGGAGTCTTTCTTTGGAACAAGTACAATGGGGTTTGACCACTCACTCCTTGAGGGCTCAATCACTCCCAGTTCCAGCATCATCTGAACCTCCTTCCTCAACGGTTCCACCATCCGTTCTGGTATCCTGTAAGGCTTAAGACGAAGAGGTTTTGTGTCTTTCAAGATGATGTTATGTGTTATGATATTTGTTCGCCCCGGTGTGTCTAAGAACAAAGATGGAAAGGATTGCCTCACCTCATTCAACTGTTGCCACTGATCTTCAGTCAGATGTTCAGGAGGGTCTTCAGATTTGGCATGCCTCTGAATGGGCTCATCTCAGCTTCTCCAACCTCCAGAATGCCACTGTCTTCAGGCCGAACATCTTGTACCATCAGGATTTGCTTCACACCTGGTTCTGGGGCGTTTCTTTCATGATACTCTTTTAACAAGTTTACATGTAGCAGTTGCTTTGATTTGTGTTTCTCTGGACAAATGACCTCATATGTCACTGGGCCGGTTTTTCTGGCCACAGTATAAGGTCCTTGCCACTTAGCCAGCAACTTACTTGGTCCAGTAGGCAAAAGTACCAAAACTTTTTGACCAGTATTTAGTTCTCTCTCACAGGCATGCTTGTCATACCATACCTTTTGCTTTTGCTGCGCCTTCTGCATATGGTCTCTAACCTGTTCTCTGTATGTTTCCAGTTTGTCTCTCATCTGCAATATGTAGGAAATTATGTTCATCGTCGAAGCCACTTCAGTGGACCCCGGTGCCACTCCAGCCACCCAGTTCTCCTTCAGGTGGTGGACCTGGCTCAATTGTTTGTCCACCTTCTCTTTCTTCCATGTCAGCAAGGGGGTTTTTCCTTGTCCAACGGTTTCTTCCACGTCCTACACCCCTCATTCAGCGTGTTCTGTCCCTCATTCACAGGCGTAACCGAATCCCACTGCTGCCACCAACTGTTACACAGTGAGGGGCGGTGAGGGAAACATCAGACTTCACTCTATCTTAATTAAAGTAATTGTTTTATTGTCTCTTGCCAACATCATGCACATGCAGACAGCAACTTCTCAAAATGGCTCCCAATCCATTTCCTGCTCCCTTTAAATACTCTAAAGACACGCCTTCTTAATACAGACTGGCCTATAAAAGAGCTGCAATTGAGGCAGGCTTCCACTTTACTGGGAAAACAAGATGGCCACCACAGAGGCAACCTGCAAAACACTTTGTTACATAAATGCTTCCCAACAATTTAATTTCCACCGGAGCTGTGGGATATCTGTGAATGTCTGTTCTTGTACCTGGAGAGTCCTCGTCACACACTAAGGTTATTATGGAGCTCCACAGGGTTCAGTGCTAGGACCACTTCTGTTCATTCCCTTGGCCTCCAGTAACACTGTGAGGAACCTTGGAGTCATTTTCGACCAGGACATGTCCTTCAACGCACATATTAAACAAATATGTAAGACTGCTTTCTTCCAACATCTCTAAAGTTAGAAACATCCTGTCTCAGAGTGACGATGATTGTGACATCACAGTCACAGGAGGATGTGCTGTTACTGACATACAGCAGCAGGTTCAGCTCAGTGAAAACCAGCAGAGAGATTTAGCGGCTCCATATTCCAGTGTGAGCTCAGGTTGAGATGGGCTCAAACATTATTTACAGTCAGATCACCACGGTTACCGTGACACGTGCATATACGTGTGCGTGGCTTCTTCTCTCAACGCTCAGCATGAGACCAATGAACAGTTTGAGGACGGAGCCAAAGCTTTGCAGGAAGCTGTGTACCATGGACACTTCAGGACTCCTGTCCACAGCTGTCAGGTACAAACTGACTCTTCTGTTTCTACCTGTCTGTCTCAGGTGTGTCTCCCTGCCTCCCTCCTATGGAGCAGCTGGTGAAACACCTGTCCAGGTGTCAGCACCTGGGGTGGATGAACGTGATTGGTGAGTAGAAATAGGGAGAGTTTCACACAGCTGAGGTCACATGCACGTTACCTGGGTGCCCGTCTGTCTGTGAGGTCAGAGGGTGGAGCTTCATTTATGCAACCGAGTGAATATTTAACCTCTGAACAGCCACCAGGTCATGTGATGTATTTAACATCAGGTTCACCCTAAAGGGTCACCTGTGTGGAAGGTGTGTCGTGGTCTGTGTCCCACAGTGTTAACGAGGGCCAATAACACGCTTCGTTAGAGATCTGTCCAGTCTGAAGAAAGCAGGAAGTGCATAAACATATCATAATGCTGCTGTGATGATGCCACAGAACTGAAGAGCGCCTCCATTCATTGGCTGTCCTGTGGCCGGAGGGCGGAGCCTGACATCTGGAGTAAAATGTTCTGTATCCTATCAGAATCACGCTTACTAATGCTGGACGACCTGGAGGTATACACACACACAGAGACACACAGACACACACGCAGACACACAGACACACACACAAACACACACAGACACAGACACACAGACACATACACACACGCACACACAGACACACACACAAACACACACACAGACACACACAAACACACACAGACACACACACACGCAGACACACAGACACATACACAGACACACACACACACACGCAGACACACACACACATACACAGACACACACACAGACAAACAGACACACACACACACGCAGACACAGACACACACACACACACAGACAAACAGACACACACACACACACAGACACAGACACACACAAACACACACAGACACACACACACGCAGACACACAGACACACACAGACACACACACACAGACACACACACAGACACACACAGACACACACACACACACACGCAGACACACACAGACACACAGACACACACACACACGCAGACACACAGACACACGCAGACACACACACACACGCAGACACACACACACACACACAGACACACACACAGACACACACAGACTTCTATTTAATCAGTTTTCTGTTTGACGTTTACTCAGCTGTGTGAAAACCACCCGGAGGATTAATAAAGTTTTATTTTATTTAATCTAATAACTTTGATCTCAGCCAAACCGATTTACTCACGAACAAACAAAACACTGAAAAAAGCCCAACAATAACATTTTTAGGTTGTCTAAGTGACTTTTATATCACGTTTAACCTGAGTAGCGAAAGACGGCGGTGATCTGATGATGTGCCGGGAGTTGTGACGTTCTCGGCGGCTTCAGTGACCCTCGAGCTCCCGGCGAGCTATCGAGCTGGTGGGTAACAGACGTCTCCGAAAACGTCAGAGCGCTTTTGCAAATATGCGATATCTTGATAAACCGAGCAGATATTTGATGTTTACACAGCTACTTTCTCGCCTGAAAATATGTTAAAAGTTTATTTTGTGACCCAGAAAGATTAGTAAGAGTAATTTTAAAACTTAGTAGCTGCCGCCATTGTTGGAAACTGGACTTTGGCTGGGCCGCGCTATGAATTCATCCTCAGACTCAGACTAAGCAGGAAGTGGTCAGGGTCACATGATGAGCGAGTTTACAGGGAGAGTTTATCTTCAGTCCTGCAGCGGTGACTCACCTGCACACCTCTAATGTTAGACGGGGGCGGGGCCAGGGCTGGGGACGAGCTGTAACTGACATCTTTTTATGATTCTTTATAATATTCTCATGTTTACTCAGTCAGAGGTCAGAGGTCAGGCATCGTGGTTTCAGAAGAAAAACATCGGATCCTCCTCTCTCCCTTCTCTCCTCCTTCAGGTTCATCCTCTGCTCCTCACAGAGAGGGCGGAGACTTGCACTGTGTGGTTGCTTAGATACACGCTCCATGTGACCTCGGCACCTTCTCGCCCCGCCCACAAAGGTAAGGAAGATGAGACGGGTTCAAGCAGCTGCAGAAGACGGAGACAGACGAACAGACAGACAGGAGCACTGAGACACAGACAGACAGGTGGACCGACAGGTGGACCGACAGGTGGACAGATGATGGACGCAGACTTTGACTCTTGCGGTGGTAAGAAAAGAAAAAGAAGCGGCGGCGAGTGCTTGTGTGTTTTTCGTGTGAGCGCAGCCGGATTAGAGCGTCTGCTTCATCACATCATGTCACATTATTAATCTCATAATCTGTGTTACCATGGCAACATGGCAGACGACTCCTTAGGTCACCAGGAGCTCAGAGGGTGGAGAGACTGTAGGTGGATATTACTGTCCGGAGGTCAAAGGTCACAGAGACAGGTGAAAGTATGATCCGTGTCAGGTCACTGAGACGCGTCAGGTTAAATAAAGTTTATCAGCGCGGTCATAGATGATGTCACCGATTAATATTAACCTCCTAAGACCTGAACTCTTCCACGGCAGCATTTTTAATTTCTCTTTGATATTTGGGCTGATTGGGACCCGATCAATGTAAAAACAAAGAAACACCAGATTTATTTATTTTTTACCCGATTTTTGTTCCTAAGAAAAATGAGAGCCACGTATGAGGACATTCGTTTTAAACTTTGATGGAACAGTGGTAGTATAATGTCCTCGTAAGTGGATATCAGGCCCTTGTAGAGCAAAATTTTGTATTTTGGTCTAGACAACCCAAAATGTGATGCCCACATATGTGGACGCCAGGTCCTAGGAGGTTAAAGTACAAATCATTTTAAATGTGTTGTATCAGATACTAAAGTGCTTCATTATGCGGTCATGTATTGCGTAATAGGAAGAGATTATATATTTATATATATAAATTTATATATATATATATATATATATATATATATATATATAAACTAATTATTAATCCAATAATAAAAATTAGAAATTGAAAAGAAAAAAAATGCTGTCAATAGAAAAAATCTAAACATTTCCAAATTTCACAATTAAACAGCTGATTTCCAAAATAATTTTTAAATTGTGATTTGAAATCCTGATTCCTCTCCTCCTTTCCAGTTCCACTTCTCTTCCTAAATCTTTCCCAAAGCTTTTCCAGTTATGGGATTAGCTTCTGCATTCAGCCTTTCTGCGACCCTTTAAGCTCTTGTAGAAAAAAAACCAAACTAGTCGTGCAGTGAAACGTGCAGGGTGATGCGACTGTGTCTACAGAGAGCATCTGTTGGAACGGCTCCAGGTTAGAGCCGTTGCTCCCACACCTTGGTGCTGGTTCCAGGGACGGGTCTAGAGAATTCCTCTTAGGGTGGCATGGAAATCAAAACATATTTCCTATAAATACAGTCTGCAGGTTTTCTTGGCTTTAGCCCAAGCATGAAGCCCAGTAAGTGGGTTGGAAAGCTGCACAGCATGAGGCAGGTTGGTTAGAAATAACAGTTTAATTTAAGCTTCACACTCTGTTTATTACAAACATTCAAACTGGACTCTTCTTAACAGCAACAGTGACATTCAGCAGTGCCGTCACTGACACACAAGACAACAATGAGTACACTACGCACTAACTAACCACTAACTACACAACACTACACACTAACTACACGCTAACCTTTAACTACACGCTAACTAATCACGAACTACACAACACTACACACTAACTACACGCTAACATTTAACTACACGCTAACTAATCACGAACTACACAACACTACACACTAACTACACACTAACTAACCTTTAACCACACAACACTATACACTAAATACATGCTAAGTAACCACTAACTACACTCATAACACGCATACATTCATAAGCTAGCATGAGCCTACAAGGATGGGGCTACATGCAGGGATGCTAGCGTTAGCCATGTTACCTTCAACGTGTTATATCAGGTCAGGCTAAGTCCACCTGTATCTAGTCACAGGATCAGGTCTCCATTTCACTGCCGTTTCTCTTCGTATGCATCATTTGTCCACGCTGTACATTTTCAGAGAGTGATAGGCAAGGCTTAATATCCAAGCAGCAGCACAAACACTTTAAAACATCTCCTTGGAAAAGTCGATCACAGCAAACAGCAACACGTAGCTAGCCTATGTGTCTCTAATCAATCAGACAGCTGCTTACGTTGCACTGCATGCTTAACTGGATTGGTTTTTCTCCAAGGACTAAAATAGCCACAGAAAGGGTAGATGGAAAAGCTAATCCATTAGCAAATTTAATAGTAAATTTAATAGTAAATACGATAGCAAATCTAGTAGCTAACAGGAAAAGGTAACTGTATAGAAAAGGAGCAGTGGGACCACCATTTATTGTATCATTAATTATTAATTCATGAAACGCTTTACTTGCTGGTGCTGTACATTACTGAGTTGAGTTTATGAAAACAAGTAATCATTTTGCTAACTTCTCTATTGGTCAGTGAGGACAAGCTCATAGTGCCCCCTGCTGTGCAGTTTCTGTAAGACAGGATTAATAGGAGGTGGAACGACTGTCTGTGGGTGTGGATACTCCTGACTTTGAACTTAAACACGAACAAATTGAAAAATTGTTTTACGTTAAATTCGATCTTTAATTATTTTATTCATTAAGACAATACTAAAGTACTCTTTATTTAATAATTTTATTTAAAAAACCATTTATGAATCATTAATCGCATACAGGATCCAGAGAAAAGAACTAAACTCAGTTTTTGTTCTTCATGTTTACTGAGCTGTATCTTTGCTACACATGTGACCACATGCAACTACTTATATACGAACACAGTGACAAAGACATTCCCACAAAGAGAATGGCGACTATGTCACCTGCCTTCTCCCTGAGATCAGCAGGAGGGCCCCCACTATCTATCCACACACCCTCCACCCCCTTTGTCCCACTCACTGTGATAAACCACATTTATGATGCTATCCTATATGTTTATAACTAAATGAAACAAAAGTGATATTAGCAAAACATGTGATCAACACATGAAGAAATTTCCATCACGATGGAATGACTGATTTATAAATACTGTTTTTATTTTTACACAAAACTATGAACTAAAAATGTTACTTATGTCTAAACAAATAAAAGAATTAAGGAATGAATTCATAAATTAATTTTCTCGTACAGATTTAATTCCACAATTAATTATTCTGAATTGGCTTTCATCAGAAAAACTGATCCGATTTAATAAAACCCAGACCATCAAACAGTTAATCAGTAACTCTCATCAGTAACTTTGATCAACAGAACAAAGAATTTGTGCTCTGTGATTGGAGGATTTTACTCTCTGCTGAAAAAAACAAACTCACATTCAAATATATTAAAACAGATTTATGTAGAAGTTTTTAATTGGTTTCACGTTTATTTTGAACTGAATTTAAAATAACTACACAGAACATGCAGCTGTCCACAAATAAAGAAATCAAACAAGAAAAATACTTTTTATTTATTGGTTTCTTTGTTTGAATCATTTCTGTTTTATAATTTAAATATAAACACATAAAGGTTCAGTCGAGTTGGGACACAAATGGGTACAAACAGGAAAATAAAATTAAATATTTAACTAAACAAAACTGAATCAAAGCATATAATAAAATTAAAAAATCAAAATTCAATTTTATTTACACAGCGCCAAATCACAACAGCAGTCGCCTCAAGGCGCTTTATATTGTACAGTAGATCGTACAATAATACATACAGAGAAAAACCCAACAATCATGTGACCCCCTATGAGCAAGCACTTTGGTGACAGTGGGAAGGAAAAACTCCCTTTTAACAGGAAACACCCAGTGCATCATGGGAATCCCCCGGCAGCCTATGTCTATTGCAGCATAACTAAGGGAGGATTCAGGGTCACCTGGTCCAGCCCTAACTACAGGGAGTGCAGAATTATTAGGCAAATGAGTATTTTGTCCACGTCATCCTCTTCATGCATGTTGTCTTACTCCAAGCTGTATAGGCTCGAAAGCCTACTACCAATTAAGCATATTAGGTGATGTGCATCTCTGTAATGAGAAGGGGTGTGGTCTAATGACATCAACACCCTATATCAGGTGTGCATAATTATTAGGCAACGTCCTTTCCTTTGGCAAAATGGGTCAAAAGAAGGACTTGACAGGCTCAGAAAAGTCAAAAATAGTGAGATATCTTGCAGAGGGATGCAGCAGTCTCAAAATTGCAAAGCTTCTGAAGCGTGATCATCGAACAATCAAGCGTTTCATTCAAAATAGTCAACAGGGTCGCAAGAAGCGTGTGGAAAAACCAAGGCGCAAAATAACTGCCCATGAACTGAGAAAAGTCAAGCGTGCAGCTGCCAAGATGCCACTTGCCACCAGTTTGGCCATATTTCAGAGCTGCAACATCACTGGAGTGCCCAAAAGCACAAGGTGTGCAATACTCAGAGACATGGCCAAGGTAAGAAAGGCTGAAAGATGACCACCACTGAACAAGACACACAAGCTGAAACGTCAAGACTGGGCCAAGAAATATCTCAAGACTGGTTTTTCTAAGGTTTTATGGACTGATGAAATGAGAGTGAGTCTTGATGGGCCAGATGGATGGGCCCGTGGCTGGATTGGTAAAGGGTAGAGAGCTCCAGTCCGACTAAGATGCCAGCAAGGTGGAGGTGGAGTACTGGTTTGGGCTGGTATCATCAAAGATGAGCTTGTGGGGCCTTTTCGGGTTGAGGATGGAGTCAAGCTCAACTCCCAGTCCTACTGCCAGTTTCTGGAAGACACCTTCTTCAAGCAGTGGTACAGGAAGAAGTCTGCATCCTTCAAGAAAAACATGATTTTCATGCAGGACAATGCTCCATCACACGCGTCCAAGTACTCCACAGCGTGGCTGGCAAGAAAGGGTATAAAAGAAGAAAAACTAATGACATGGCCACCTTGTTCACCTGATCTGAACCCCATTGAGAACCTGTGGTCCATCATCAAATGTGAGATTTACAAGGAGGGAAAACAGTACACCTCTCTGAACAGTGTCTGGGAGGCTGTGGTTGCTGCTGCACGCAATGTTGATGGTGAACAGATCAAAACACTGACAGAATCCATGGATGGCAGGCTTTTGAGTGTCCTTGCAAAGAAAGGTGGCTATATTGGTCGCTGATTTGTTTTTGTTTTGTTTTTGAATGTCAGAAATGTATATTTGTGAATGTGGAGATGTTATATTGGTTTCACTGGTAAAAATAGATAATTGAAATGGGTATATATTTGTTTTTTGTTAAGTTGCCTAATAATTCTGCACAGTAATAGTCACCTGCACACACAGATATCCCCCTAAAATAGCTAAAACTAAAAACAAACTAAAAACTACTTCCAAAAACATTCAGCTTTGATATTAATGAGTTTTTTGGGTTCATTGAGAACATGGTTGTTGTTCAATAATAAAATTATTCCTCAAAAATACAACTTGCCTAATAATTCTGCACTCCCTGTATATGCTTTAGCAAAAAGGAAAGTTTGAAGCCTAATCTTGAAAGTAGAGATAGTGTCTGTCTCCTGAATCCAAACTGGAAGCTGGTTCCACAGAAGAGGGGCCTGAAAACTGAAGGCTCTGCCTCCCATTCTACTTTTAAATACTCTAGGAACAACAAGTAGGCCTGCAGTGTGAGAGCGAAGTGCTCTAATAGGGTGATATGGTACTACAAGGTCATTAAGATCAGATGGGGCCTGATTATTTAAGACCTTGTATGTGAGGAGCAGGATTTTGAATTCTGGATTTAACAGGAAGCCAAAACAGGAGAAATCTGCTCTCTCTTTCTAGTCCCTGTCAGGACTCGTGCTGCAGCATTTTGGATTAACTGAAGGCTTTTCAGGGAGTTTTTAGGACTTCCTGATAATAATGAATTAAAGTCGTCCAGCCTGGAAGTAATAAATGCATGAACTAGTTTTTCAGCGTCACTCTGAGACAGGATATTTCTAACTTTAGAGATGTTGCACAACAACAAAATGAAGTTATTTTAAATGTAAAAACAATATAAATTAACTAAAGTTCAACTAAAATCACATGAAAGGTTTGATCAAACTTAATTTAATCAAACAATTTAATTAAAAAACACGATTCTCCTTCACCGCTGGTGGTTACCATGGCAACAGCAGAACGTGGCAGCTGATTGATGATAAAAACTACAAATGCTCCCATGATGCATTCTGTCTGTTTCAGAGATGGGGGTGCGCAGACAGAGCATGCCCAGTGCCTCCACTACCGACACACCCACCGCCAGAGTGACGGTGAGCTCTCTCTCCCTCACACACACACACACGCACACACTCCCTCTCTCTCTCTCTCTCTCTCTCTCTCTCTCTCTCTCTCTCTCCTGCTGAGATCAGCCTGTTGTTTCCATGGCAACAGGAGTTGAGCTGCTGTCAGCTGTAGATTAACTGACTGACTGACCCCACCTGCTGGTGGGATTTATCTCCACACCAAACTCCATTCGAATATCTGTGAATTTAACATCGCTCATTGATCACAGCAGCTAATACGGCTTCACCCGATTTCTTCTTCAGGGTTTTCTGTCTCGCAGGTTGAAGCAGTCTCTGCGTCGGACTCGATCTCAGCCCAAACTGTCTCGTCACAGCAGCTTAAAGACCGGGCAGATCAATGCAGCTGACACTAGGTAACAGTCAGTTACCCAGAATTCCACTGGGGTCACTTACTTTGTTGTACAAGTACAGCCTGTCAGTTTAATGTCATGTGACTGATCCTGTGTTGTGAGTAAACCTGCTATAAATTACAGCGTGCTATAACAGTGAAGACCACAGATCTCTGTCTGTCAGGATCCTGGGTCTCCTGACCCAGTGTTGAGTTTCTTCTTTGTTGCCCCGGTTTATTCTAGTGTAGTGTCGTAGTTTGGGTTTCTTGTATTCTGTTTAGTTTTCTGAGTATTTAGTAGCTGCCCTCTGTGCCTCCTTTATGTTGGTCTCTGTGTTTCTTAGTTGCTCTGTCTCCCCTGTCAGCTGCATCCCCTAGTCAAGTCCGCGTTTCTGTGTTACATTTCCTGTTTTACTTTGAAGGTTTGTGTCCTACGTGAATGTATTGTGTTTCGCTTCCCTTGGCTCTCGTTGTGTCTGTTTCTCCCACCTGTGCTCCCCTTCTGTGTCTCATTCCCCTCGTTATTTCCCAGTGTATTTAAGCCCTGTGTTTCTCTGTGTCAGTGTTGGGATCTCCCTCATGCTGTGTGTTTCTCCCTGCGGCTTTGTGTGTGTTTTGTTAGAGTCTTCCCAGTTTAGGTTTTGATGAGATTTCTGTTCAGCAATAAAAGCTGCCATTTTGAGTTTAAGTTTCGCCTCAGTTGAGTCTGCATTTTTGGTCCTTTTCCTGCCTGCACACAGCCGTTCCATGACACTGTCGGTTTATGACCAGCTGAGTATTCAGCATGGTGCGGCAGCGCGCAGGTCTCTGAGTTTGTCAAGATTTAATCTGAGCTGTTTTATTGCAGTAATAAACTACAGTTTGTTCCCAAGTGAAATCCTGTATGCTTTGAAATTTCCTCTTGTGGAGTGCCAGTAAGGACACAGAGTACCAAATCCCCAAAACTCGATGTGCAGCATGATGAGGCTCGTATCCCTAACTTCACGGCTCAAAGGAACCTACGGTGAAAATTCATGATGCTGCTGCAGTTCACGAAAGTTTTAACAATCCAACCTTATTACTAACTCGGCAATCAGACACAGTCCTCTATTCTAGGTTTTATATAAGAGGATTGCATTTAATACTTGGATGAAAATCCTCTGCTGCCAGTGACTGTATCAGGTACCCATGGACCACATGCTGGTTCCTCCTTGAGATGCTCTGCAGGTCACTGTAGTTTGTATTAAATCCCTGAAAATCTGGTCAGCTGACCTAAGATCAGCTGACTGACTTTAAGAGTATCTCATTTGTTGGGTTGTTTTGCAGTTTGCTTTGGCTCCATACCCACAGAGCACAGCGCTGTCATCAGTAACCACCAAAGAGCAGCTTCCTTGCAGCCGGACATGCCCACGCCATGATGCTGCCGCCATCATGTTAGACAAATGGATGCTTTAGACCATCATCTTTTCTCTCCATCATACAACTTTCTCTCAACTTCATGTGCACAAACACATCTTTAGATGCCACTGGCCTGTAGGTGTAAACAGACTGCAGAGTCCTGGCCTGATGAGGTGGCTCTTCTGTGTTGTGCCATCCTCTTAGCCAGAGGCTGTTTGGTTTCCCCGATGTATAAATCCTGGCAATCCTCCTGCACTTAACAGCGTACACTATGTTACTCTGTTTGTGTCGGGGGACCCGATCCTTGGGCTGGACCAGTTTTTGGCGCAGCGTGTTTTGGGGTTTAAAAGCCACAGAGACCCGGTGTTTAGAAAAAATGCATCTCAACTGCTCCGATACTCCTGACACGTACGGGATCACTACAGGTTTTTGCTTGGGCAGCGGTTGTCCTTCTCTCCTGGATCAGCTGGAGCTTTCTTTAGGTGTCTTTCCAGCTTTGACAAAAGTCCAGCTGGGATAACCACATTTACTCAGGGCCTTCTTCATGTGATGTTCTTCTGCCTCCCTGGCTGCTGTGTCTGTGGGGATGGTGTTCGCTCTGTGTAGCGTCCTGATGACACCCAGTTTGTGCTCCAGTGGATGACGAGAGTCAAACCTTAAATACTGATCCGTATGTGTAGGTTTACGGTACACGTCAGCTTTTAGATGTCCCCCATTACTGATGGAAATCTCACAGTCTAAGAAGGCTAACCTGCCACTGTTCATATCCTCCCTGGTGAATTTGATGTGTTGGTCCACCAAGTTAATGTGGAACGTCCTGAGATTTGATTTTCACCCAGGTGTCATCCACATATCTGAACCAATGACTTGGTGGTGTTCCAGGGTAGGATAGCAAAGCCCTCTTTTCCACTTCTTCCATGTACAAATTGGCCTCGATAATAATAATAATAATAATAATAATAATACATTTTATTTATAGGCGCCTTTCAGACCCTCAAGGTCACCTTACAGTAACACGATGGGTGAAACTGGGGAGCCCACGGCACACCCATGTTTCTGCCTGTAGAACTGACCCTTGTATGTGAAGTAGGTGGAGTGAAGACACAGTTCAAACACACTTGGTGGATGCTGAGAGCGGTCCTGTTGCTGAGGTTGGGGTCATCCTGTAATCTCTTACGAACTAACTCCAACCCTTCCGTGACTGGGATGCAAGTGACAAGAGATGTAACGTCGTACGAGACCATGGTTTCATCTGCCTCCATGATGACATCTCTCACCTTCTCAACAAAATCCAGGGTGTTCTGGATGTGATGTTCAGAGCTGCCCACCAGCAGGTTGAGGATCGAAGCCAGAAACTCGGAGATGTTATAGGTGACTGAGTTGATCATGCAGACAATCGGTCTTAAAGGTGCACCCTGTTTATGTATCTTCAGTAAACCATACAGACTTGGTGTAGCCTGTGGTATGAGGTCCGGTCGATAGCCTTGTCTTGTTCTAACTGCTTCAGACAGTCTATCACCCTCTTCCTGTAGCAACTTCCTGGGTCTCGTTTCAGGGGCTCATAAGTGTTTTTGTCATTGAGCAGTGACAACATGCTAGCTTCAGTCATTGTGCAGATATACTGTTTATGAGGTTTAGTCAGCTGAGTCTGAAGGAGTCACCTGATGATGATGAAACGTTTCTCCCACTGAAAACGTCCAGGTGAACAGAATCAACCTTTGGGATGTACCTACCTGGATGACCGAGTGTGCATCAAGCCTTTGTTAGATGTATTAAAGTGTGTTCTTCCTGAGTGCACCTAGAGGTTTGCACCTTGTTGTAAACTCTCTGTCTCTTGGTTTACAGCTTCCCAGCGATGCTCCTGCCATGTTCCTGACCTGGCTTATGTTTCCAACCATTTTAATAAATCTGTCATCATCCACTCTTCTGAGCTGCTCACTGCTCTCATTGTTGTTTCTGCTCTCTGATTATTTTATTCTTGTATTATCAGCTTAGTGATGGCCTCCTTCACTGACATCTTTCATGTCGTGCTTACAGTTAATGGTTATATCAACTCTGTTATCTGTTATCAGCTTCATTAGTCCCGGAATGATGAGGGAACAGGCTTCACCTTTCAGGCAGGTGACAGTCCAGTGCCTTTGGGGATTGTGTGTAAACATGTTCCTGAAGTATTAAAACCAAACTTTTATGAACGCCTGAGTTAAAGCTGGGCGCGAGCGTATGCAGCAGCGTCTGAGCGGCTGCGTGTGGAGGTTGGTGTTGATATAAAACCGGGGAGAGATGCGGCGTTTGATTCCTGCCTCGATGACACGAAATGGAAAATTCCACTTTCTGCTGCAGACAGGAAGTGTGTGCATACAGGACCAGAGAAGAAGAAGCTCAGAGCAGCTGCAATAAAACGCGTGTAACCGCAGCCTGTTTAACACATCAACACGTATCGTACATGTGCGCTGCTGGGGGGGGGGGGCACCCCTGACAGGCCAGCAGAGGAGACAAGGAGGATAAAGAGGAGCAGAGAGGGAGGAAGTAGGGCAGCCTCACTGCAGGGGAGGGGCAAGAGCTGACAGACGAGAGGGGTGAGTCACATAGAGACAGACAGAGAGAGAGAGAGTGAGGAAGGGGAGGGAGGGCTGAAGCTGTGAAGCATCAGAAACAGCAAACACACACAGACAGACAGACAGGTTCATCCACACAGCATCAGCAGCTTCTCCATCTTCCTCCTCCTCTTCCTCCTGCTCGCTGCTGAAGGAGGACATGAATCTATAGCTGTCTCCTCCTCCTCCTCCTCAGCAGGATGCTCGGTGAGTGTCTTTGATCCTCTTTGTCCTCCGATCAGAAAAATGTGCTGCAGTGGATTTCTGCTTTGTGTGTGTGTGTGTGTGTGTGTTGGGGAAGTGCGTGCATACTGCCGTCTTCCACCTGATTTGCATTTCCATGCATGATGCGTTTCTGTGTGTGTGTGTGTGTTAGCATGGCTGCAATCTGCACATAGCTAGCGTGCTATGCTGTGTTCCTGTGTGTAGCACGCAGCATAGCAAGGTTACACACTGACACACACAGACATGCAGCATTAGCCATATAACCAGCTTGTTAAGACAAGATGACGAGCTAACCGAGCAACACACACGTCCTGCTGTGTGTGTATGAAAAGCTAAAGAGGGTCATCATCATCATCATGTTTATCATCAGTTCAATTCAATTTTATTTACACAGCGCCAAATCACAACAACAGTCGCCTCAAGGCGCTTTATATTGTAAGGTAGACCCTACAATAATACATACAGAGAAAAACCCAACAATCATATGACCCCCTATGAGCAAGCACTTTGGCGACAGTGGGAAGGAAAAACTCCCTTTTAACAGGAAGAAACCTCCAGCAGAACCAGGCTCAGGGAGGGGCGGGGCCATCTGCTGTGATTGGTTGGGGAGAGAGAAGGAAGACAGGATAAAGACATGCTGTGGAAGAGAGACAGAGATTAATAACAAGTATGACTCAGTGCAGAGAGGTCTGTTAACACATAGTGAGTGAAGAAGAAACACCCAATGCATCATGGGAATCCCCGGCAGCCTACGTCTATTGCAGCATAACTAAGGGAGGATTCAGGGTCACCTGGTCCAGCCCTAACTATATGCTTTAGCAAAAAGGAAAGTTTGAAGCCTAATCTTGAAAGTAGAGATAGTGTCTGTCTCCTGAATCCAAACTGGAAGCTGGTTCCACAGAAGAGGGGCCTGAAAACTGAAGGCTCTGCCTCCCATTCTACTTTTAAATACTCTAGCAACAACAAGTAGGCCTGCAGTGTGAGAGCGAAGTGCTCTAATAGGGTGATATGGTGCTACAAGGTCATTAAGATAAGATGGGGCCTGATTATTTAAGACCTTGTATGTGAGGAGCAGGATTTTGAATCCTGGATTTAACAGGGAGCCAATCATCATCATCATCATCATCACTGCTTAGTGTTGACCTGTCCACCTCAGACACTGACAGGCTGCGGTGCCTTAAACCTGCAGTCCAGCAGGGGGAGACTCTGCTGTGATTTGTTAGGAGTGAGGAAATGAGCCCAGCTGTTATTCAGGTCTCATTGGATAAAAAGTGATGGTTGTCATGGAAGCGAAGGTCCAGTCACAGTCTGAGAGGAGCGGGAAGCGGGGGGAGGGTTCAGGGGAGGTGGCGTGCAGTGGATCGGACGCTGTGATGGAAATATCGTCACACAGTTTCAGTTCAACGTACCAAATCACAGCATTGCCGTGATGTCATTCACTGGTTAGTGATGCCTCCATGTTCATGTTTCCAGAGGTGCTAATGCTAATGCTAGCAGAATCGTTTAGCAAGAGTGACATCAAATCAAATTGCACAGCCTTCATGAATGGTCTGTTAGTACAGTAACCTCACAGCAGCCATATTATTGTCAAAAAGGCCACGCCCCTAAGTTGCAGACTAAAACGTTTGAGTTATAACAACATGCTTTCCTGTGCATGAAGGAGGAAGTTTGAGTATCAAGCTGTAAACATGTTTATTTCAACATGGCAGTTTGTAGGGACTGACTCACTGCTGCCTCTGCTGCATGGCAGAGGAACTGCAGGTGTGTGGACGAGTGCATTTGGCTCTCAGTGTCCAAATACACCAAAACTACTGGATGGGGTGTTTGAGGTGAGAGGAGGTCTGTCCATCGGACGGTCGGCTGCTGGTCATCGTTCGTACTTCCTGTTGTCGTGTTTACGTCTGTCAGTGATCAGACTCTGACCGTGTCTGTTCACACTGACTCTGTAAGCTCTGCAGCCTCTCCCTGAACTGTGACACATTTGCACATGATAAATAAATAAATGTTGTGGAGAAGCCGAGATCAGCTTTGTTTTCTGCATCGGGGTTAATCAGGTCGGCGCGTGGTGGCTGCCTCCCTGCGCGCTCCGCCAGAGCTGCTGTGGTTGTGTTCGGTCTGGAGGACGGGGAGCTGGGTTTCTGCCTGTTAACGGCTCCGTGGAGGAGTGAGTTATGTAACGAATGGAGGCCTGTGTGGTGGAGACGTGCAGAGGTCTGCTCGCTCAGTGATGAACGTGGCCTCAGAGGCTGGCGGAGCATCGAGGCACCGCAACGGGATCTTTCCCAGAGGTGCCCTTTGTTTTAATTCTCGGGCTTTACGAGGGCAGCTGTGCATGATTCATAGCTCAGAATGATCCTTATTCATACTCAGCCTCCATCCTCTGCCTGAAAAACCCTTCCCTAAAATGCCACTTTCTTCTGAGGGGCAGCACCTCAGACCCATTTCAGAGCATCAGACATGAAGTCCAGGTGTGCCAATGAGGAACATCATCTCACGATGCAACAGGAAGCACCAAGCCCAGCATGACATCTGTACATGTAATCACATGTGCTGCAGCAAAGTTTGGAAGCAGATGAAATGACTCTGGCTGAATATGAATCCTGAGCTTTTATTCCATCACTGGCTCGTACATTTGTTTCTAACGCCGCGTCACACTGTAATACTTCAGAACCGCCTTCTTTTATTAAATGTAACTTTACTTTATGACACCTCAAATGTCTTGAAAAGTATCAAACTGATTGGCTTGTGCTGAACCAATCAGAGGTCCTGATTAGGTTCTCCTTGACATCCTGAGCTTCAGCCCGACAGTTGTTTCAGCTCCACCTTGCTCTACAGCTCCAGGTGAACCTGATCACACTCGCTGCATCACTCGGTCTCTGTTGTCAGATCCAAGTCAAATCTCATGTTCATTTTTCACAGTGTAGATCACCTTCTTTGTGTCCCTGGAGACGTCCAGGAGACGTCCTAGACTTCTCTGACAGTCCAGGTTTGGGATCCATGCCTCTGGAAACTTGATGAGTGCGTCTTCCTGTCCTGTTAGTAATCACACTGTGTATGTTTGTTTCAGGTGTGTGATGCGTCGGCTGCGTTGCGGTAGCCAGGAGTCGTTGCTAAGCACTGGCTGTGTATCGTCTCTCGAGCTCAGGATGGACCAATCAGTGATTATTAAGCCGGTTCACTCATCCCTGCTGGGACAGGACTACTGCTTCGAGGTGATGCAAACAACACACACAAACTGCAGCACTCCCAAAACCGAGGTGTCCCAACACAATCATTCACATACTGCTCTGTGCCTGCCTATTACACCAGCCTATTAATCAACCAAAGACCCAGACTGACTTTTAATTCATTTGAAAGCCTGATGCTTAGCCTTGCCCATCCCAGCTGTAAAACTCAGAAACCAGTCTTACTTGTTATCATCTATCGTCCACCTGGGCCTTACACAGAGTTTCTGTCTGATTTCTCAGACTTTATATCTGATTTAGTTCTGAGCTCAAATAAAATAATTATTGTGGGTGATTTTAACATCCATGTAGATGCTAAAAATGACAGCCTCAACATGGCATTTAATCTGTTATTAGACTCAATTGGCTTCTCTCAAAATGTTAAAGAACCCACCCACCACTTTAATCACACTCTAGATCTTGTTTTAACATATGGCATAGAAACTGAACATTTAACAGTGTTTCCTGAAAACCCTCTCCTGTCTGATCATTTCCTGATAACATTTACAATAATTGATTACACAGCAGTGGAGAGTAGACTTTATCACAGTAGATGTCTTTCTGAAAGCGCTGTAACTAAGTTTAAGAATATAATCCACCCACTGTTATCATCTTCAATGCCCTGTACCAACACAGAGCAGAGCAGCTACCTGAACGCTGCTCCAACAGAGGTCGATTATCTTGTTAATAATTTTACCTCCTCACTACGTACGACTCTGGATACTGTAGCTCCTGTGAAAACTAAGGTCTCTAATCAGAAGTACCTGACTCCGTGGTATAATTCTCAAACACGTAGCCTAAAGCAGACGACTCGTAAGCTGGAGAGGAAATGGCGTGTCACAAATTTAGAGGATCATCATTTAGCCTGGAGAAATAGTTTGTTGCTTTATAAGAAAGCCCTCCGCAAAGCCAGAACATCTTACTATTCATCACTGATTGAAGAAAATAAGAACAACCCCAGGTTTCTCTTCAGCTCTGTAGCCAGGCTGACAAAGAGTCAGAGCTCTGTTAAGCCAACCATCCCTTTAACGTTAACTAGTAATGACTTCATGAACTTCTTCACAAATAAAATTTTTATCATTAGAGAAAAAATTACCAGTAATCATCCCACAGATGTAATATTATCTACAGCTACTCTTAGTACCATTGATGTTAAGTTAGACTCTTTTTCTCCAATTGATCTTTCTGAGTTAACTTCAATAATTACTTCCTCCAAACCATCAACGTGTCGTTTAGACCCCATTCCTACAAAACTGCTCAAAGAAGTCCTGCCATTAATTAATGTTTCAATCTTAAATATGATCAACCTATCTCTAATAATCGGCTATGTACCACAGGCCTTCAAGCTGGCTGTAGTTAAACCTTTACTCAAAAAGCATCTCTAGACCCAGCAGTCTTAGCTAATTATAGGCCAATCTCCAACCTTCCTTTCATATCAAACATCCTTGAAAGAGTAGTTGTCAAACAGCTAACAGATCATCTGCAGAGGAATGGCTTATTTGAAGAGTTTCAGTCAGGTTTCAGAGCTCATCACAGCACAGAAACAGCTTTAGTGAAGGTTACAAATGATCTTCTTATGGCCTCTGACAGTGGACTCATCTCTGTGCTTGTCCTGCTAGACCTCAGTGCAGCGTTCGATACTGTCGACCATAATATCCTATTAGAGCGATTAGAACATGCTGTAGGTATTACAGGTACTGTGCTGCAGTGGTTTGTATCATATCTATCTAATAGACTCCAATTTGTGCATGTAAATGGAGAGTCCTCTTCACACACTGAGGTTAATTATGGAGTTCCACAGGGTTCAGTTCTAGGATCAATTCTGTTTACATTATACATGCTTCCCTTAGGCAGCATCATTAGAAGACATACATTTACACTGCTATGCAGATGACACCCAGCTCTATCTGTCCATGAAGCCAGATAACACACACCAATGAGTTAAACTGCAGGAATGTCTTAAAGACATAAAGACCTGGATGGCCGCTAACTTTCTGCTTCTTAATTCAGATCAAACTGAGGTTATTGTACTCGGCCCTGAAAATCTTAGAAATATGGTATCTAAGCAGATTCTTACTCTGGATGGCATTACCTTGGCCTCCAGTAACGCTGTGAGGAACCTTGGAGTCATTTTTGACCAGGACATGTCCTTCAACGCACATATTAAACAAATATGTAAGACTGCTTTCTTCCATTTGTGCAACATCTCTAAAGTTAGAAATATCCTGTCTCAGAGTGACGCTGAAAAACTAGTTCATGCATTTATTACTTCCAGGCTGGACGACTGTAATTCATTATTATCAGGAAGTCCTAAAAACTCCCTGAAAAGCCTTCAGTTAATCCAAAATGCTGCAGCAAGAGTCCTGACAGGGACTAGAAAGAGAGAGCAGATTTTTCCTGTTTTGTCTTCCCTTCATTGGCTTCCTGTTAAATCCAGAATTCAAAATCCTGCTCCTCACATACAAGGTCTTAAATAATCAGGCCCCATCTTATCTTAATGACCTTGTAGTACCATATCACCCTATTAGAGCACTTCGCTCTCGCTCTGGAGGCCTACTTGTTGTTGCTAGAGTATTTAAAAGTAGAATGGGAGGCAGAGCCTTCAGTTTTCAGGCCCCTCTTCTGTGGAACCAGCTTCCAGTTTGGATTCAGGAGACAGACACTATCTCTACTTTCAAGATTAGGCTTCAAACTTTCCTTTTTGCTAAAGCATATAGTTAGGGCTGGACCAGGTGACCCTGAATCCTCCCGTAGTTATGCTGCAATAGGTGTAGGCTGCCGGGGATTCCCATGATGCACTGGGTGTTTCTGCTTCACTCACTATGTGTTAACAGACCTCTCTGCACTGAATCATACTTGTTATTAATCTCTGTCTCTCTTCCACAGCATGTCTTTATCCTGTCTTCCTTCTCTCTCCCCAACCAATCACAGCAGATGGCCCCGCCCCTCCCTGAGCCTGGTTCTGTTGGAGGTTTCTTCCTGTTAAAAGGGAGTTTTTCCTTCCCACTGTCGCCAAAGTGCTTGCTCATAGGGGGTCACATGATTGTTGGGTTTTTCTCTGTATGTATTATTGTAGGGTCTACCTTACAATATAAAGCGCCTTGAGGCGACTGTTGTTGTGATTTGGCACTGTGTAAAAAAAATTGAATTGAACTGAATTGAATTGACCTGCGTTACCTCACAATTCCAGCAGAGGGCAGGGCAGTCCCAACTGTAAAACTGTAAAACACAAATATGACGAAGCTTCGTGATCGAGGTTTCTGATCAGCATCAGATCCATTGTTGTATTTCACATGGATCAGTTTCCGACTTGTTTTCATTTATTTTTTACAGGTTTTCATCTCAACTTTCAAAATGTCTTTTATTTTGAAAGAATGTTTGTCAGAATAACCGCAGCCTCGTTTAACTCCTTCAAATCTACCAGAGGAAGTGACATTATTACAGAACATCTGTTCAACCAATGACTTTCATCCGATTTCCACGTCTCCTTCATCGAGCTGTAAATCCAGTTTAAAGTCTCACAGCTCCGATGTGCAGCCATCGCTTTACTGAGCGTGCTCAGTAACAAAATCATTCACTTTAGTTCAAATCTTCAAAGCAAAGTTTCTGCTGCTTTCACCTCTCAGATTATTTTACAGAGAAACGTTTACATTGTTTAGCGACTTTATCACCAAATGGTAATGTCTCTGATTGGAATGTGCTCATTTTGTATAAAACCACTAGCTTTAATCTGGCTTAACAGAGAACCGATAACTTTGGCGGTGTTATCTCTGATGAACGCCTGACTTTGTTGAGCTGTGTGCGGCCCTGAGACTCGTCTGCATTTCATCCACACAAAGAGCAAACAGAGTTTCAGGAACTACAGATGTTACCTGATCGGACACGTTGAGGTCAGAGTCATCATCCGAGATGGCTCTGACTGTAACCCTCGTCATCAGGACTTTCTCATGGTTGGAAACATTTTTCTGTCATGTTTTGTTAATCAGGTCACAAAAACGATCCAAAGCTTCTCTCTCAGAGGGACAGCGTTTGGTTGGAAGACACAAGGGTTTCACTCAGCTGACATCGGTGCCCTCTTGTGTCTCCGTGGTTGCCTGTCTCCTAGGTAACAACCTCGACGGGAACAAAGTGTTTCTCGTGTCGCTCGGCAGCAGAAAGAGACAAATGGATGGAGAACCTGCGACGTGCTGTTCACCCCAACAAGGACAACAGCCGGCGGCTGGAGAACGTGCTGACGGTGTGGGTGGTGGAGGCCAGAGACCTGCCCGCCAAGAAACGGTAGGCGGCGCTGCACCAGCCCACCTGCTCCAAGTATCGCAGTTACATCTGTGAGCTGCAGGGTAACAGTAGAACACAAACAGTAATCCTACTATGTTTAGTGCAGGTAGTAACCAGATTACTTCTACTACATGTAGTAATCAGAGCATTTGTGCTACTATTAATTACTAGTATTAATTACTACTAGTAATTAGAGTATCGCAGACATTCCTGCAGTTTAACTAATCCGGTCGTTAAGTGATGACGTGACGAATCCTACTTCCGGGCCTAAAGTAGTCTGCGTTTACTATGGCTTTTGTGTTGTTAACATGTTTAATGTTTTGTATTTTCTTCTATTTAATCTCAAAAAGCTCCTAAAACAGTCAGTGATCACTGTTGAGCTCCCTCGGCTTTTATTACCGCTAATCATTTATTTAAGCTCAGTTTTTAAAACCTTAGGATGTAACTACAGCCCAGCCCATGCAGCAGTATATGACTAACCTCGTATTGTGGATGGATTATCTCAGTTGTTCTCCTGGCTGAAGTTTGGTCCTTTTACAGCATCCTGCCATGCGATTACATTTGTTCCTGACCACCGAGAACACTCACGTTAACTTTTATCGAGTGGAAAAAAAGTTAGCTTGTTTATATTATGCTAACATAGCTGTGTCGCTAGCGGTCACGTAGCACATCATTATATACCAGCTAGCCAAACTTCAGTAACCCTACAAACGTCACTGCTGTTTAGTTTTCTGTCTTCATTTATGTTGGAAGTGATAACAGAGCTGTACGTTTGGATTTGTTTCCAAAGCCCCGCAGTCAGGACATGCTATATTGTATTTAGATAGAAGCTAGCGAGCTAACTTCCTGCTAACTTCTAACTCCGTTAAATGTCATAAATTCCGTTTTCATGGATGCCTGGATGTTAAACTCAATTGTTACACCTGGTCGAGCAGAACGTTGATCATTTTATTAAAGATGAAAGACTTTAGACAGTTTTTCAACTCTCAGTAATGCCATAGTGATCGTTTGATATATGGACCTGCAGCGGAGTTTAGGCCCAGACACGGCTAGTGACGTCAGACTTAACGACCGGATAGTGTGTGGACACATAAAGTTGGGTGTCATCTGCATAGCAGTGTAAATGTATGTTAGGCCTTCTAAAGGTGGACGTGGCTCGCACTGTGCTGGCGCTACCTAGAGCGAAGGACCCAACATCTGTGTCGCGCTGGGTGCTGCTGTCAATTTTTACAGCTGCTGTACGTGTACGAGATGCGCCCGCTTCCTGTCATTTCCAAACACGTATCTCTGACTTTGTTTAGTTAAAACATGCATGGCAAAGAAGAAAGCTGTGTAACTAGTGAAGAGTGTGACGTTTCCACAGCACAGCTCTGCTGCCGAGGTCCACAGAGACATGAAACAAATGACTTACTCAAAGCAGTTGTACTATGAGCACGGCGTGCGCGCGCCCTCGCTGGCGTGCACTTTGCTTGACGCAGCAGGAAACTGCTGCAATCGAAATGAATATGTTTCTATTAGATGACTGTGATTCAAACCACTTGCAGTAATCATAGTACTTGTACTGCATATAATAACTGCAGGACTTGTGCTGCAGATAATAATGGTAGTACTTTTACTGCAAACAGCTATTGCAGTACTTATATTGTAGATTGCAGAAGTGTGCTGCAGATAGTAGTTGTAGCACTGTAGGTATTTATTTATTTATGCTGTGTACTACTGAATCTGTTTATTTGTATTCAAACACAGTTCTGCTGTACTTATTCTTAGTTTAGTTCATGTGCAGTTTTACAGTTTGCACCTTCGATCCATGAGGACGACATTTCACACGACCCGACCACTAATCACAGTACATGTACTGCAGGTACTTCTGCGAGCTGTGTCTGGACGATAGCCTCTACGCTCGGACATCCTGTAAGCTGAAAACTGACAACATCTTCTGGGGCGAGCGCTTCGATTTCAGCAGCCTCCCACCTGTCGCCTCCATCACGCTGCACCTGTACAAGGACACCGACCGGAAGAGGAAGAAGGACAAAAGCAGCTACGTCGGGTTAGTCAACATCCCGGTCGCCACGGTGACTGGCAGACAGCTGGTGGAGAAGTGGTACACACTGAGCACGCCCAGTACAATCCGAGGTATGTAGATCCACTCGGGCTCGTGCGCTGAGGTCGGGTGTCTCATTTGTGTCACCCTCTTAACCTGTCCCACCCGATTTCAGGTAAGTCGTCTGTGCCAACAGTGAGGGTCAAAGCACGTTACCAGAGTATCGTCATCCTGCCGATGGAGCAGTACAAAGAGTTTGCGGAGTACATCAGTTCCAACTACCTGCTGCTCTGCTCCACCTTGGAGGCCTCAATCAGCCTGAGAGCGAAGGAGGAGCTCGCTGCTGCACTCGTGCACATCCTGCACAGCACGGGCAAGGCCAAGGTAACCCCGCCCACCACACCTGAACTCTACACCTGGCCTACCACCACCACTTGTTCTTCTTTCAGCCCAGTGACCTTTCACCCCTCACTGCAGGACTTCCTGACCGACCTGATGATGTCAGAGGTGGACCGTTGCCGTGACAACGACCAGCTGATCTTTAGAGAGAACACATTGGCGACCAAAAGCATTGAGGAATACCTGAAGCTGATTGGACAGAAATACCTACAGGATGCACTTGGTACACACACACACACACACACACACACACACACACACACACACACACACAAAAGCCCCCCTGTGTGCTTATTGTGATATTTATTGATCAGCTGTGTGTGTGTGTGTGTGTGTGTGTGTGTGTGTGTGTGTGTGTGTCCAGGCGAGTTCATCAAAGCTCTGTACGAGTCTGATGAGAACTGTGAGGTGGACCCGTCTCGCTGTGCGACCTCTGACCTCGCGGAGCATCAGGCCAACCTGAGGATGTGCTGCGAGCTGGCATTTTGCAAAATTCTTGACTCATACAGGTACGCACACAAGATCACGCACACCACTGACGCTCCAGGCCAGCACACGCTGACTCTCGCCGATTGTCACTCAGGGTCTTCCCCCGGGAGCTGAAGGAGGTGTTTGGGTCATGGCGGCAGGAATGCGGCAACCGAGGACGGCCAGACATCAGCGAGCGCCTCATCAGCGCCTCGCTGTTCTTGCGCTTCCTGTGTCCGGCCGTGATGTCGCCATCACTATTCGACCTGATGCAGGAATACCCTGATGAACGCACAGCGAGAACCCTGACGCTGATCGCCAAAGTGATTCAGAACCTTGCCAACTTCAGCAAGTACGCCACGGCTTTTATTGTGAAACAATACAGGGCTTTTATTTGGAAAGGACAGCAGCCTTTTTTCTAACGGGGTGTAGGCCTTTTATTTTGATGGAATACAGGGTTTTTATTTTGAAAGGTGTCCAAGGCTTTTATTCTAAAGGAGCAAAGAATTTAAAAAAGAATTTATTTTGAAAGCAGTTTAGGGCTTTTTTTAAAGGACCGTGGGGCTTTTATTCTGAAGGAGTGAAGAGCATTTATTGTGAAGGAGTGGAAGGCTTTTATTCTGAAAGGAGTTCAGGACCAGTATTCTGGAAGAAGCACAGGGCTTTTATTGTGATGTACCAAGCCTGTTCTGAAGTAGTGCAGAGCTTTTACTTTGAAGCCTCTGTACCTGCACTGTGCACGGCTACCTGCCAACTGTATGTGTGCGTGCATGCTGACCTGCTGATGCTGGCGGTCTTACCTGTCGCGCAGGTTCGGCACTAAGGAGGAGTACATGCTGTTCATGAATGACTTTGTGGAGCGGCAGTGGAGCAGCATGCAGCGCTTCCTGCAGGAGATCTCGAACCCCGACGGGCTGAACCACACCGCCGGCTTTGACGGGTACATCGACCTCGGCCGTGAGCTGTCCAGCCTGCACACCCTGCTGACTGAGCTCGACCAGGTAATGCACCTGTCCTGGCAGATGACTCACCTGCCTGCCCAGGTAACTCCCTGACTGTTCTCTCTCTCTGTTTTCTCCAGTCGTGCCTGTCGAAACTCGGCCCTCTTCCTCGAATCCTCAGAGACGTATCAGCAGCGCTTGCCAATCCAGGGGGTGTGGCCAGTGCAGGGGGCGTATCTGTTTCTTCCCCAGAGCCTCAACGTGTAGTGTCTCCGCCCCCTCTCTCCCCAGCCCCCCTGTCTCCGCCCCTTTCTCCACCTCTGGCGACCTGTAATCCCTCTGTTGGCCTGCAGGGCAGCATGGGACTTGATGGAGGGTTAGCATCCTGTGTTTCCTGTTAGCATTAGCATCCCCAGTGGTGAACAGAGAGGGCTCTCACATGGAGCTTCTGCACATGCTCACAGTTGTCTGTGCATGCCAGCGCAGAAAGAGTCTGGCTGATGCATGGCTTAAATATCTGACGTGTTATCTGTGTGTGTGTGTGTGTAGATTGGTGGATTTCACCAGACTCCCCTCGCCGACTCCTGAGAACAAAGACTTGTTTTTCGTCACTAAAGGGTCAAGCCTACAGCCTGCGTCAGGTGACCTTTCAGCTCTCTTCTTTATCCACTTTCCCATTTCTCCACCACGCTGTCACCCCTGACTCTTCCTGTGATGTCACTTTCTCCAGGCATGCAGGGTTCTCCAGCACCAAGCTCATCCTACTCAGAGTCCAATGAGAATGAGGCACCGTTTGAAATGACCAATGGAGGTCGGAGAGAGGGGTCCGAGCTGAACAACGAGAGCCGCAGCTTGTCTCTGGTGGACCTGCATGACACCTCCCCTGGCGACGGCCTCGACGATGGTCAGTGGCAGCGCAGGACGGGGCTCCTCCCCCTCTCCTTCCAGAATCCCGTCTATCACATGACCACCACATCACCGCGGCAGCCACAGCAGCAGCAGCAGGCCGACGCCACACCCTCAGACGGCTCGGTGGGGTCACAGGGAAATGCAGACGACAGGAACACCATGGTGACCAAACCGGCGTTTCTTACCCAGATGTCAGTGGGACTGACAGGGGGGGAGAGGGGGGAGAGGATGTCTGCTATGTCGAGCAGCAGCAGTGGCGAGGAGTACTCGCGGCGAGCGCTGTCCCTCAGCGAGACACTCACAGGTAGAGTCCAGGGTCGGGGGTCAGAAGCAACAGGAAGTGTTTGTGTGTGTCAGTGCTAGGACCAATTCTGTTTACATTATACATGCTTCCCTTAGGCAGCATCATTAGAAGACATAGCATACATTTACACTGCTATGCAGATGACACCCAGCTCTATCTGTCCATGAAGCCAGATAACACACACCAATGAGTTAAACTGCAGGAATGTCTTAAAGACATAAAGACCTGGATGGCCGCTAACTTTCTGCTTCTTAATTCAGATCAAACTGAGGTTATTGTACTCGGCCCTGAAAAGCTTAGAAATATGGTATCTAAGCAGATTCTTACTCTGGATGGCATTACCTTGGCCTCCAGTAACGCTGTGAGGAACCTTGGAGTCATTTTTGACCAGGACATGTCCTTCAACGCACATATTAAACACATATGTAAGACTGCTTTCTTCCATTTGTGCAACATTTCTAAAGTTAGAAATATCCTGTCTCAGAGTGACGCTGAAAAACTAGTTCATGCATTTATTACTTCCAGGCTGGACTACTGCAATTCATTATTATCAGGAAGTCCTAAAAACTCCCTGAAAAGCCTTCAGTTAATCCAAAATGCTGCAGCCTGACAGGGACTAGAAAGAGAGAGCAGATTTCTCTTGTTTTGGCTTCCTGTTAGAAAAATTCAAAATTCTTCTGTGGAATGTTCTAATCGCTCTAATAGGATATTATGGTCGACAGTATCGAACGCTGCACTGAGGTCTAGCAGGACAAGCACAGAGATGAGTCCACTGTCAGAGGCCATAAGAAGATCATTTGTAACCTTCACTAAAGCTGTTTCTGTGCTGTGATGAGCTCTGAAACCTGACTGAAACTCTTCAAATAAGCCATCCCTCTGCAGATGATCTGTTAGCTGTTTGACAACTACTCTTTCAAGGATGTTTGATATGAAAGGAAGGTTGGAGATTGGCCTATAATTAGCTAAGACTGCTGGGTAAAACCGAAACCAAGATCTAGAGTGTGATTAAAGTGGTGGGTGGGTTTTTGCCATTAGCTACAACGACACTCACAACCAGCAAATTGCTTTATATTTTTGGACGAGGCCTGAAGTTTGAGGATCAGGTCTGATTTACCTTTGATTGCTCCCACCTTTCAGGTAGCTCCGTCCCACCCCGGCAGAACTCCTCGGGCCCCCAGAGACGAATTGATCAGCCTCCTCCTCCGTCCTCAGCTCCACCCGGACCTCCTCGAGGCCGGACGCCTCCCAGCATGCTCAGCGGCGGCAGTGGTGCAGGATCCGCCTACCCCCCGCGTCCCACCTCTGGCAGCATGATGTCATCGAGCCCTGATTGGCCAACCAGCAGCCAGTCGCGGCTCAGACAGATGTCGTCATCGTCCAAAGGAGATAGCCCTGAGAAGCAGCGGCCGGCTGCCAAGGTAACTAGGCTGTTACCACGGTACCACGGAGTCATTTTGTTCAGGCGTTCCTGATTTAATGATCAGATGCAAGGAGGCGGTCCTCCATACTTGTTTAAAGCTTTTTCTGAAGTGACCCACCCAGAGGACGTACCTGGACTGTCTAAGGTCGTGGGCGGTACCTGTTCAGGTGTGTTTGTGTGTCCAGGCTCCGTCTCCCTGCGCGTTAGACCGTACGGCAGCCTGGCTGCTCAACATGAACTCCACCTCCTCCTATGGTGAGGCTGAGGATGATCGCCATGATGACAGCCTCGTGGAGAAGGTAAGGTTCTCAAAGTTCTGGGTCAACACTGGTTCTACTGGTCCTGCTGGTTCTGACGGTGTGTGTGTGTGTGTGTGTGTGTGTGTGCAGTACCAGCAGGAGATTGCGTTGCTGCAGGAGAAGTTGCGCATTGCTGCACTGCGTCAGGAGGAGTGTGAAGCACGTCTGATGGTCCAGGATCAGCAGAATCAGCGCATGCTGCAGGAGTACCAGGTCTGTGACCCACCTGCAGAGAAGCTCAGTCACATGACACAGCAAGACCAATAGCAGTGTGCGTGTGTTTTAGGCTCGTTTGGAGGACACAGAGAGTCGGCTAAGGAGACTGCAGGACGACAAAGACCTGCAGATGAACAGCATCATCAGCAGGTGGGAACACCTGTGTGCGTTACCATAGAAACAGTACTTGAGGGTTGTGCTTGTTCACCTTAGCAAACAGACAACAAGGAAAAAGACTTCTCAGCAGCCACCTAGAGGTTGAACTGTGAACTGCAGCACCAGCTCCACTGTGCTCGACCGATTCAGATGTCAGAAATAATCAACTTCACCTGACACCTGTCAGGTGCCTGTCCCTCTGTCTGCCTGTCTGTCCGTCTGTCTGTCCGTCTGTCTGCCTGTCTGTCCCTCTGTCTGTCCGTCTGTCTGCCTGTCTGTCCCTCTGTCTGTCCGTCTGTCTGCCCCTCTGTCTGCCTGTCTGTCCCTCTGTCTGTCCCTCTGTCCATCTGTCTGCCTGTCTGTCTCTCTGTCTGTCCGTCTTTCTCTCTGACTGTGTGTCTGTCTGTCTGCCCGTCTGTTTCTCTGTCTGTTTGTCTCTATTCCTGTCTCTTTGTCTGTCTGTCTCTCTGTCTTTCAAGTCTGTTTGTCTCTCTGTCTGTCCGTCTTTCTCTCTGTCTGTCTGCCTCTCTGTCTATTTGTCTCTCTGTCTGTCTATTCATCTGTCCATCTTTCTCTCTGTCTGTCTCTCTATCTGCCTGTCTGTCTCTTTGTCTGTCTGTCTCTCTTTCTGTCTGCCCGTCTGAGCAAATGTCTGTCTGATCACCTGTCTGTCTGTCTGTCTCTTTGTTTGTCTGTCTGTCTGATCACCTGCCTCTCTTTTTGTCTGTTTGTCTGTCTGTTTGATCACCTGTCTGTCTGTCTCTCTGTTTGTCTCTCTCTCTGTCTGATCGCCTGTCTGTCTCTCGGTTTGTCTGTCTGATCGCCTGTCTGTCTGTCTGTCCATCCTTTTGTCTGTCTCTCTGTCTGTCTGATCACCCGTCTGTCTGTCTGATCACCTGCAGGTTGATGGCGGTGGAGGAAGAGTTAAAGAAGGATCACTCTGACATGCAGGCTGTGGTTGACTCGAAGCAGAAGATTATAGAGGCACAGGTACGTCTCCATCACCTGAAATCTGTATTTGAAGCCTCAGAGTTTACGACTGTAGAAGTGACCATATTTTGCCCAGTGATGGTGAAAACAGGTGGAAGTGCTCATAAGCTACTCCAGCGTCATTATGGCGTCTTAAAAGACGTCTCGAGCTGTTCTCCATCCCGGAATGAAGCTAACAGTAGCTAGCATAGCTGAGTTTTGATGTATGTCTGTAAAAACATTTTATGTGTACGACATCATAATTAGGTGAAATATGTTAGTGAAAAACATTTAATGTTCTTCATATTTAAAGCGTATTAGCAGCACAAACAGGAACAAATGTAAAATCCCGCCTCCCTGTGACAGCTGACTAAAGATCCCAGGTGGACATAAGAGGACCTGCAGGTTTGTTCTGAGCTTACTGTCTCACCTGCCCGTCTCACCTGTCTGACTCTCAGGAGAAGAGGATTGCGAGTCTTGACGCAGCAAACACTCGTCTGATGGCGGCTCTAACTCAGCTGAAGGAGCGTTATGCCGTGACATCACAGAGGAACGGCCTGTCTCCGAGCAACACGTCATCGCTGCAGATCACCGAGAACGGAGAGTTCCGCAACTCTGGCAACTGCTGAGCTCTAACTGGCTGTACTGCAAGGAGAGGGAGGGGCTTAGCCTTATGAGGCCCATAGAGGCGGGGCTAACCCATAGACTTTTACAGATGAACCTCTGACCTTAATCCAACTCATTTCCTGTTTTTGTTTTGCACGTTTTCTCTTTGAACTAGTTAGAGTATGACATCATATCCCGTTTACGTTTTGGTACTTCCTGTTACGAATCAGAAAAACGGTCCCGAAACCAAAATGGACATTTTATGACAAGACATGAAGCAACCCCACCTGTACGTGGCTCCAGGCTGGAGGAACATATTTATTGTTTTAGACGCTTTGACTTTCGATTGTATTTTAAAGGAACAGTCCGACCTTTGTGTCCGAGCTGCCTCACGGAAACTTCCTCATCCCGGTTAGCCTAGCTTAGCACAAAGACTAGAAGCAGCACCACAACTCCAAGTGATTGTGTTGGCCCCTCAGGGCTTCCGTAGCTTTGAATATTTTGGTCACATGGGCGAGGCGTGGGAGAGTTAGAGATGCTAGTTTGTTGTTTCAGAGAATTCTGATTTTAATGTAAACACCAGATTTTATTGTAAAGCGGTCCAAACTTTAAATTGTGATGAATAGTTTGTGAACGTGCACACACACACACAGACTCTCTCAGACTGTCTCTGCTGTGCTCACTGTGGCTTCTGTCTCCGTGTTTATGTTTCCTCTTATTGTTATTTATCCACGTTGGTACTTATAGAGACGCTCCAATAAACTAATACACCGTCTACCTGCTCATCACACACAGAGACGTGCATGTCGATAAAAAGCTTTTATTCATGCAGACAGCTCAAAGGTCAATGGTAAACAGGAAGTGAGGTCACAGGGCCTGGAGATAGCGCTGGAGTGGGCTAATGGACCAGTATTCGTACTCCCAGCCCAGAAACCAGCCGGTGAAGGTCGGCGGTTCGAATCCCTGCTTCACCGTCACGATGGGGGTTCGAGGGTCACGATTGGCTGGGTCACTCTCGATGTAGCGCTCAGCTGCAGGGAAAAATTTATTTTATTTATTTATTTATTTTTATTTCAAACGCCTCAAAAGTTAAGAGTTTAGACTTTAAATGACAACTGAACCGATCCTTCGAGATATTAGACGAGTTCAGAGCAGAGGACATCGGACACACGGCCAGGTAACGCCCACTTTAGCCTCCTGTCGGTCTCACCTGATGTCACCGCCCGAGTCTTCTCCTCCTCCTGAGCTTCGTTTCCAATCCAAACGAACACCTGCAGCAGGACGCAGGACGTGAGGACACCAAAGAGATGCAGACATCTTTAACTGTATGAACAGAAGGAGACGCCCACCTGGTCCCAGGTATCCAAGATCATGACATCATCAGGAGCGAGATCATCCTGCGTCAGCTCACCTGGAACCTCATCTACCTGAAACACACAGATTCACCTGTGAAGATTTGTTTAGCACCGAGCCTGGTCTGAGGTCAACACACCAACATCCAGCCTCTTCCACAGCGCGTCTTTGTCCCGCACTCCTCCCCTCACCCCCAGCCAGTGACAGCAGACGGCCGGCCCTCTGCTTTTCTGTTTTATTGTCTTTACTTTACAGTCTAAAGTGTATTTAGGCGACTATTGTTGTGATTTTGTGCACTGTAATTAAAACTGAATTGAAAGAGGATATAATAAAGTCTAGCCTCCAGGTGTCTCTGGATTTAGAAGTTAGTTTCAGTTTCCACCTGAAGCTGAAACTATCGAGCTGATTGTTGACTGATTAATCTTGTATAAATGAAACTGGCTTTGCTAGAACTTTGTAGTAAACAATGATGGTGACGTTGGCCTTGCTGCTGGAGAACCAATCATGTGACGAGCTGACAGACCTTGAAATTTCCAGTCTTGTTGGAGCAGGCAAACAGCCGGGGAGGATGAGCTTCCATCTGGTTCTTCAGCCGAGCAGACCGACAGTAGTCGTGCTGCCCCCCCAGCGTATGCCAGAATCCATCTGTAACCGCAGATGGTCAGTTTATGGTTCTAGTATGTGCACATTGGTAAATATTTCACCTGTCCTCCCCACCTTGCTCCTCCCCCTCGTCCAGAAGGGTGGGGGTCACATGCAGGATCTCAGCCAGCTGTTCAGCTCCCTTCAGTTCGTCTGGGTTGCTTCTACTGCCTTTCCACATCCAGGATCCAGAGGGCAAAACCAGGAGGAAAACATCGTTGGAGTTCAGACGGGAGGAGGACGGCTCCACCTGACAAGAGCAGAGGAGTCAGGCTCCACCTGGACTAACCAATGCAGGTTCAGACGACGTGACAGTCGCAAGGCGTGAAGATCTGAACCAAAACCTTTTGGACCAAAATATTCCTGAGCTCAAACTAAAGTTCTGGACTCAAAGTCTGAGTCTTCAGAGTTCTCTGGACTCAAAGTCTGAGTCTTCAGAGTTCTCTGGACTCAAAGTCTATCAACCAGAAGTCTGGGACGTTCTTTGAACCAAAGGAACTTTGATTTTCTGGACTAAAACTCTAAAAGGAAAGAACCCGTCTTCACTGGGCTCCAGTTCTCGCCTCACCTCCACAGTTCTGGTGTTTCCTGCTGGATTGGCTCTTATCTGGAACAGGCGAGTGTCTGCAGCTTCTGATTGGCCGTTCTCTCTAGAAGTCCCGCCCTTGTACACCACCAGTGGTTTGTCGCCAAACAGACTCATGAGGTGGGCGGGCTCTTTTCCTTGAATGACCCGCACCTGCACACAGGTAACAGTAAGAGCCTTTCCTGCTCAGAGGGTTGGGTTAACAGACTGGGCTCAGCGTTCCCAGCTGGTTTACCTGGACAGCACTTCCTTCCAGCTCATCATCCACCTCAACAGCCAAGAGGGCCGATGCCGCAACCTCGTCCTGGGTAGACTCCGCTCCCTGCCTATAGAGGGAATAAAAACATCTAAATTAGAAGCAGGTTTTCCAGCACTAGATGGCACCCTGCTGTGGAGAGACATGACCGAGGATCCCAGCACGCATGCAGCGCCTCACCACATGTAGATGATCTGACCGCGTCGGTCGCTGTGCTGGTAGCGATACAGGATGATATAACTGTCTCCTCCATAGAACTGACCGTAGGACGCCGAGTCCACGGGAACCTTCTCCGAGCCTTCGACCCTCCAAATCTACGGACAGAGACGGACTTGTTTGTAAAGCCTGGCGGCTCTGCGGCCACGGACGTCACAGCTTTCAAAAGGAGATTGATTTTTTAAATCAAAAACCCAAAAGTTGGAAAACAATTAAAATATCTCCTCGTGTAAGTGAAGTCACTGACTTGCATGTTTGAGTTTGTATCGAGATCCTGAGAAACACATGTCCAATCCAAACAGAGGCGTGTGTAACCTGCCTCTGTTACACATGAGCATTCAAAATTTAACGATCCAATCAGAGTGCTTCATGTGACCAAGGCTGACACCAGCCTGTTTTTGCTGCGTGTGACGAACTCTTATGTTTTGGCTTCGTCCTGCTCAGTGACAGGAAGGTCCTGAGTTCTTTCTGTGTAGACCACAGGTGTCAAACTCTGGCCCGCAGGCCAAATTTGGCCCGCAGCCTAATTACATTTGCCCCACGAAGCCATACCAAATTACCATTAGCGCTGGCCTACTGGTATTATACAGCTAATAAATAAATAAATAAATAAATAAATAAATATAGAGTTTAGTATTAAGCTTTGCTTGTTCCGTATTCAGTTTTTCAGCAAAACGTGTTTGAGTCCATAAGAAAAGATTCATTCTTATATCTGGGGGAATAAATATATTTCAATAAATATTAACGTTAGCCCGCGACTTTGTTCCAGTTTTGAGTTTTGGCCCACTGTGTATTTCAGTTTGACACCCCTGGTGTAGACAGTAATGAGTGCAGCCGGGTGATAATCTAGTGTCTGACTTACATGCAAATGTTTTATCAGCACACCTGTGAACACAGCTGCTAACTCTCCTGGCACCAATGGAGACGGTTTTCCATCAGAGAGGAGGGATGATGTGGCGTTCAAGCTTTCAGCTCGGTTAGTCTGTTGGAGTACGAGTACAACTGGAGGAAGAAAAACGGCCACATTTCCATTCGGTTCAGTTTTTTCCCCAAATAGTGCCCTCAAGGCACTTCGCTGTGAAGCTGTGTGAACGTCACAAGTGCCATATTTTCACAGAGACCTCTCAGTTACAAAACAGGAGACACTACAGGTGAACGCATCATCTGCAATCTTCGTCATCTTTGAGGTTTTATGACATTTGAAATATGCAAATGAGGTCTCACTATGTGAAATGTGCACTTTGGATTATTTCTTTCCAGCTTGAAAGAAAACCTGCTGTGACACAATCTGAAGGTCAACCAGTGTGAGGGGAAAACCACCAAAAGAGGCACAACTGTGTGTGGACAGTTTCACATGCATTTGTTTCACCTTTCAGAGCACAGATTTGGTGGAGGGTATTTAAATGAATGAAACAACCAATGATGGCAGCTGCTGGTAATGGGTGATCATCGCTTTGACTCAGTCCTGCATGTTTACAGCGTGATACGTTTGTTCTTCAGTAATATTAGTGCTAGTTCTGTCATAATGTGGCTGTCAGGGAGGCGTGACAGTTACTTTGTACTGTACTTCAAACCCTGTTGATGGGCGCTCAGTCATCCAGGTAAGGAAACAGGCTGGTTCTGCTCATCTGGACGTTTTCAGTGCGAGAAACGTTTCTTCATCATCATCATCATCATCATCATCATCAGGTGACTCCTTCAGTGTCAGCTGACTGCAGGTTTCTACCTTACAGTCTGTGATCAGTGGTCATGACAGTCTGCATATTAATGATCATAAACTGACCTCACCATTGTTAGTCATTGGTGCTAGTTTCAGTCATTGTGCAGATGTCCTGTTTATAATGTTGAAACCTGCAGTCAGCTGACACTGAAGGAGGAGGAGGAGGATGAGGATGATCATTTTCTCCCACTGAAAAAGTCCAGCTGAGCAGAACCAGCCTTTCGGGTACTTCAAACCGTGCTGGTGAGCAGGGCACGTTACAGGTTTCTGATTGTTCAGCGTCAGTCCACAGAGAAAGGGCACCAAAAGCCTGCTTATGCATCATTGCTCAGCACACACAGAGCTCTGCGACATCACATGTTATGCTTTACGAGGTGGTCTTTGCTTCTCCCCGATATCAGCTCGATTAAATACAAACAGAATACAGCGAAGAGTCAGAAAGGCGTTATGAAGCGTTAGATGGTCGCCGATTTTCCTTTCTTCTGCAGCAGCGATGTGGTGACAGGTGGGCGGGTGGATCTGTGGGTCAGTCAGCTGCAGGTGAGCCAGCCTTACATTGAGGTCAGTCACACGCTGGAGCTTTACTGCCCCGGGTTTCGTCGGTCAGGAGCCTCTCAGCTTGTCGTTGTTGAGCTGAAACCTGCAGATGTTACTCAGGGCTGAAAACCAGCCCTGAGTAACATCATGCTTGTCAGGTGACCGTGTACCTGAGCTGCCGACATTCAGGTGTTCTCACCTGTTTTTCTCCGTCCCCACAGTCGACCATGCCATACTGCGCCGCCATGCCTTCTGATTGGTGGAGCGTAGATGCATCAAACGGCACCTGTCCAATCACAGGAGTCAGCTTTGGTCTGGCTCGGCACAGTTTAGTCCTGGAAGCTGATTGGCTTACCTTTTCCATCTTTGCAATCTTATTGGACACGTAGGCGGTTCCCATGCCGACCGCGTCACTGGGGTCCCTCCAGTCCTTAAAGAACTGTTTGAAGAGCGGCCCCTCCCCGTGCTCGGGAAGGACCTGGACCTGGGGGGGCGGGAACACAGGTAGGACAGGAAAATCGGATCACCTGTTTCCTGATGCAGCTCATCTCAGGTGAGACTGTAAGTAAGTGTGTGTGTGTGTGTGTGTGTGTGTCTCTACCCGTGTGAAACTGGGGTAGTTCATCTTTGAGATGAACGACTCTGCGGTGTTCAGGACAGCGTGACGCTCCTCCGAGTTTGCATCTTTACCTACATACACGCACGCAGTTAATTTGGACCAGCAGGTGTTACATTCTGTTCAGTCTCATCCAGACAGGTGACCTCCGGACGTTCAGTTTATTCACAGGTGGAAAAACGAGCGCTCCCTCTCCATGACCAGTTCCCGGCCTGTCAGATGGGTCTTGCTGGTTTCACACCTGTTGTGCTCACCTTTCCAGATGAAGATGTGTCCGTTGGCTCCGTTGTCAAGAATGAAACACTCGCTGGACACCAAAGTATTCTGGGAGAACGGGCTCTCCTCGGCCACCACAGTGACCTCCAGGTCTCCGCCTGCATTCGACACCTGAGACGAGTCACGTGTAAATCTTCAGACATCATGGGCAGCCACGGAGAGCTGATTGGATGACGATCCAGGTGAGAAACACCAGAGTTTGTTACCTTGTAGAGACAAGCCGCTTTCCTGTTGGAGGCATCCGTCTCGGTGTCGTCAGCCTGAGACTCGGAAAGCTCCGGCTTCTCCCCGAGAATCTGAACACAACAGAGAGCAGTGAAAGGTCAGCTGAACGTCCCATCATGCACTGCAGCTTAAACAGCAGAACAGTTTCTGTACCAGGCTGTAAATGTGCCTATTGTGCCTCACTGCTGCTTCTGCTGGACGCCAGAGGAACTGAGCTGTTGTGCGTTTCTGTACTGCTAAGGAGTCTGTGATGAAATCATTACACACGATTTGCATACCTCTACCATCTTCTCTGGCTCCGCCCCTTCATCGCAGACCTGGAGCTCAGCCCGCCCACACCTCTCATTGTCACGGATACCCTTAGACATCTGTCGAAGATTTAATTAATCGGGTATTCTGCTTTGTGACGTCATAAAATGATGACGTAATTAGGTGATGTCAGTACTCACCATGGTTGCCTTCAGCTTCTCAAAGTGGTTGCTGTGGGAACCAGACCACTGAATAATTTCCTGTAGAGAAAAACAGGTTTACAGCTGTACCACCCTCTCTCACCTGTCCCGCCCCTGCCTCACCTGTCCCAGGTCCAGAATGAAGCTATCTGACTGGTTGAAGCTGTCCCAGCTGACAGGAACCTCCGTCGCCCTGACAGCGCGCCGGCCTCTGACATGCAGCAGTCGCTTAACATCACCAACATCATTGGTCACCACGTGCTTGAACCCTGAGGCCACGCCCCCTTTCTGTTTCCAGACAGGCAGGAAGTGATGTCATTTAGAATGAGCTCATTAATGAGCACAGAATCAGCCTAAGTACACATAGTAATTAGGGGTGCAACAATACACAAAATTCACGGTTCGATATTTTTTCGATACAAAAAAATGTTCATGGTTTTTTAATTTGTCATTTATTAAAATTATAAATATATATATTTAACTCAAAAGTACAGTTTTTAAATTTAATGTTGCTGAAACAAAGTAATAAAAAAATTAATCTGATCAAGAAATCCCTCATCTTTGGAAAAGAGAGTTTATTACAGAGAAATGGCTCTTTCCAAAATAAAAGCTATACTATACGCTTCTTCTGGGCTATATTCTCAGCAGCATATTAAACATATCAGGTCCCCATAAGGAGAATCCTGTGCTAACGGCTGTCTAAATGACTCGGGTAAAGTTTGTAGCATGCGTGCTTGTTGTTTTTGTCTGCTTCCACTTGTCTTTGCACTAGGATGATGTCGGAGTAAATGTGCAGTCATATTCGTTGTGTTCCCACTAGTGCTGTCAGCGTTAATCTGAAATGACGTTAACGCCACAACACGGCAAATCTCCGTTAACGAGCTACTGCGGATTGCCCCGTGCATGGGGCTGGACGGCCAACACGTTAACGAGCTAACTGCGCTAACACACTAGTTCCCACCCATGTAATTGAGCATTGCGTGGCACATCCGACATACTGTTTTACTTTAGTCCATGACGCGCTTACCTTCAGGGTCATACGTCACATGAAAACCAAAATAGTTCCAAACGCCAGATGTGAATGAGGGTGGGGGAGGTTCAATTTGCCATGTTGCAACAAGCTTAGCTTCTGTCTGGCTAGCTTGTGCTGTGCTCAGTGAATCTGCGCTCGACTACTCCGCCTAGGCTGCACTGTCAAGCGCAGATCGACTGAGCGTGCAACACAGACAGCATCGTCAGAAGAAAAATTGATAAAATAAATTAAAGATTTTGTATTGTTCGATACATATGCGTACGGAACCGAAAGCACTGTATCGAACGGTTCAATATCGATACGAGTATCGTTGCACCCCTAGTAGTAATAGTAGTACTTGTGTTGTAGTTACCATGTATGTGAGACCAGATTTGAAGTACCCGGTGAAGGTACCAGACTCGTAGCCCTGTACTTCGCGGTACTGGACCGGCGCCCCCTGCAGGAAGTCGTCCATCTGAACAGTGAGAATAGCCGCTGCTCCGCTCTCATCCTGAGAACACGCTGAACCTGTGAGACAGTCGGCCAATCAGAGAGCAGAACAGCTGGTCAGCTGCAACCACCACCAACACCACCAAGTACTGCAGTATCACCAGTCACAGTGCTACACCACTTCCCGTTTACATTTATTTTGACTGTCACTACGACATGTTCTCCAGCAGTATTAGTGGCAGTAGTATCAGTACGTGAAATACTGCAATACCCTGCCAGTAGTGCAGGTCGTACTGCAAGGCACCGCTGCGGTTGCTCGTGCTCTTCAGGATCAGGTACGCATCGCCGATGTAGAACCGGCCATACAGGCTCTCAGGAACAGGAACCAGCTCCATGTTCTCCACCCGCCACACCTGAAGCCCCGCCTCCTTCCCTGCACGCTCAAACTCTGAATGGGATACCATGATGTCACCTATAAGGGGCGGAGCCACAGAAAAGAAAACAGTCCAACCTGAAAACGTTTCACTGAAAGGGGCGTGGCAGAAGCATTAACCAGTGGCGTGTATGCAGTGTTGGTCAAGTTACTTGAAAAAAAGTAATCAGTAACTAATTACTTCCCCAAAAAAGTAATCCCATTACTTTACTGATTACTTATTTTCAAAAGTAATTAGTTACTTTTTAAAAAACACGATTTACAACTTGAATAGGTGATAAAGCGATAGGTCTTTCAGCCCAATTCTACTTTTTCTGCATAATCCATCATACAAAATGTAATCAAATGGAAAAGTCTCTTTTTAAAACTTGTTTTATTAGTTTTAACCTTTTAACTTTATGCATCAAGCAAAAATTTAATTATATGCAACATTCTCTGACTTGAAGAAATTTGTTTAACATTTAAACCTATTTTCTGCACATTCCAGCACATAAAATAAAATATTTTTTGTGTTTACACTCAGTCTTTCAAATAGATGCAAGTAAAACACAGCAGAAAATAAATAAAATCAAAGACTAGCAGTCCTGTTGCTCTATTTTCACCTGTAAAGCAGGCGGAGGTTTACCCTGGTGCAAGTGTGCCGCAGCGGTCAGTGGAAGAATCCGCGAGTTTCTCTGTGAGTTTCCCATTACATCGTAGCTACTCGGTGCTTGCTTGGAAGTTTAGGGGTTTTTTCGCTGTAAAAAGAAGTTTTCTTCCCACGCACAACGGACACTAATGTTTTTGTCACTTTTTATGGAATCAAACTCAAAGTAAGGTCAGTACTTCCACGCTTTAAACGCTGCACGCTCATACTCTCTCCTGCACTCAATATATGATCCATTGTTGATCTGCAGACAGCTGTTGTCACGAACGTCGCACTCGCTTACGTCATTGTCATGAGACATTCTCGCAAAAAAAAAAAAGAAATCACGGTTTTAGTAACGCAGTAACGCAGCGTTCCTACGGGAAAGTAACGGTAATCCAATTACCGTTTTTGCAATAGTAATCCCTTACTTTACTCGTTACTTGAAAAAAGTAATCAGATTACAGTAACGCGTTACTGCCCATCTCTGCGTGTATGTAATCCCCACCCACAATATCAGATTTACTTACTCTGGCTAACCCTAACCCTAAGTCATGAAAACATTAAAATCAGTCACAGGACAACAAACAGGTGTGTGCTGTAGCCCAATCAAAATCGAAAACACATGTAAAGCTCAGAGCTGTTGGATGATGAATTTCACAGCAGCTCCCATAGCACAGGTGTGTGTGTGTGTGTGTGTGTCGTATTAACAGCGTTGTGTTCCTCTTGCAGTAGCTGGTTCATTGTGTGCACTTCCTTTTTCACAGGGCGAGGTTGACACACACAAATACACACCTGTGCCAATTCTGACACACCTGACAGCTCACAGGTCGTTCAACCCCGAGGCTGTATGAAAACATCTATCAAGTTTCAACCTGTTCAGGTTGCATCAACACACACAGTTGGTTTTGACATGCATGTTTTAGCATGGTGTGTGTCTGTCTGTCTGTCTCACCTCTGCGGCATTCACAGAAATAGTAAGTGAAGAAGGTTTTCTATATTTAAACATTTGAAATCAAGAAGTTTAAAAGCAGAAAGAGGAAAACCCGACAGACAGCGAATGCCTCCTCACTGATCACAGGTAACAACACAGAGGAAACACACCTGAGCAGTTACTGAGAAGCAAGACTGACTGTGGAGAAGATGAGGATGACGAGGAGGATGAAGAGCTTCTGCGGAAAACCAAACATCACCTTGATGACAGGCTCGAAATGATGTCACAGAAACTCACCTGAAACAGAGGAACTCACCTGGTCGTCCTCACTGAGCTCCACCTGAGTCTCTGACAGAAGAGGGCAGGGCTGCAGCGCCTTTTACCTCGGAAGCCCCTCCCTCACCTCACCTGTGACGATGCACATGCTCAGACCAGCTGAGCGTCCCTCTGATGCTGTCCGTGCGGCTCCAGGTGCAATTAGGTTGTTGTAGTCTTCTGCATGTTTTCATACAGAAATGAACAGAATGCATTAGAAGCGTGTCTCTGGTTGATCCACATGTGACCTGTGACGAAATCGGAATTCAAACTACTCAAAAACTTTATTTATAACTAACCATATTTTATTTACGATGCTGCGGTTCACACAATAATCAGTGATTCCTTAAAATTTCGTATTTAACTGAAAGTTCACGTCAGACTGTCTGGCTGATAGAGGCAGGTCATCATGCTTTCTAACACTGACTTTAATGCTGAACTTTTTTAGAATTAATTTGATTACTAAAACTAATTACAGCCGACGACCAGTAGCGGTTTTAGATACGGGCAACACGGGCGGCTGCCCGGGGCGGCATCGTGGTGGGGGGCGGCATCACGGGCATCGGCAAAAAAAAAAAAAAAAAAAAAATGCTCGTGCTGCCCCGACGTCAGCCAGCGCATATTGGGAATGGTACAGGCACCGATCGGTTTTCTATCGCCCATTTGCTGGGAGTAAGGGCGCCCTTCGTTTGCGAGGTGCGCCTGCTGCTTGCGGCGCAGGGAGGAGAGGGCGGGGCGGCGGGGGATTCTCTGACCGGCTGGAGCAGCATCTAATAACCAACTCGCAAAATAAAACAAAATAAAAACAAACCAACAAACACGAAAACACCAGACATCATGATACAGATTTATAATTTGCACCGATGTTTTTTCGAAATTCTATACACGGAAAGTGAGCGCGAGAGCCCTCGGTGCGCCTGCTCGCTGCTGAAGTCAAAGTAAACTTTATTGTCATCTCCGCTACATACAGCCCAGCATATAGAGAGACGAGACGACGAGGCTCCAGTTACAGCAGTGCAAGTAAACAAACAATATATATAAGAAGAGTAAGAAAATAAATATACACTTTAGGACCAGGGATAAAGGGATCAATAACAATTTAAAATTTACAGTTTGATGATTTAAAGTCTCACACACAACCCGTCGAAAGGGGAGGGGGCCCCTGCTGCTTCCAAATAGAGCACATTTCATTTATAATGATGTAAATCCAAGCCCATTATGTATTCATGATTTGAACCCTGGGTTGTGTGAAATCTCAGAAATAAACCCTAGACAAAGTGAATCTGTGAACTAAGGCAGCGGTCCCCAACCTTTTTTGCGCCACGGACCGGTTCATGCCCGAAAATATTTTCACGGACCGGCCTTTAAGGTGTCGCGGATAAATACAACAAAATAAAACTAGTACCGGTACCGAAAAAAAGAAGATTTATTCATAACACATGTGACAAGACCCAGGAAAACCGAGTTAACGATAAAAACGATAACAAAATAACGCTGAAAACCGATAAAAACCCTGAAAACCATACATTTCACACCTGAGCCTCAACTCTCGCGGCCCGGTACCAAACGACTCACGGACCGGTACCGGTCCGAGGCCCGGGGGTTGGGGACCGCTGAACTAAGGTGTTGTGGTGATCCTTGGGTTGAGGGATGGGTGTTCATACTGGAGTGCAAAATTAAAACCAATGGAAGATGGACAAGAAAAGTTCAAAGCCATCAGGTGCTCAGAGTGTTCGCCCAGGGCGCCAAACGGGCTAGGACCGCCACTGCCGACGACTCTCGAATTGATTGTTTTTAACTATTATTGAAGCTCTTATTCTGAAATCTCAGCATACGTTACGTTGACGGCCTTGTCTTATTGTGAAAGTTCAGATCGGATGTGTTTACGTGGAGGTTTCCGTTTGACACGGAGCGCTCAGCTGTTAGCACAGCTGGTCGACATGTCGCAGAAAACCGGGAATAAACGGGAATAATCGGGCTGACGGTCGGCTGGGGTCGCTCGGTTTAGGCGGGAAAATGGAGACGTTCGGCAGGTTCACGAGCATGCTGCTGCACGCGCTGGAGACGGTGAGTTAGCAGTTAGTTAGCTGCTGTTAGCTCCGTGAAAAGTTGGACAAAGTTAGTCACTCGGATGAGCTGTTTGTCACTGCTGACCCTGACCAATCTGCTGTCACCGAAACGTAAACACAGAAGCTAACAGGTGCTAACGTTAGCTTCAGAGTACTCCAGGTGTTTACCTGCTGGAGATAGGTTTGTGTCAGGGCTCAGGAACTCGCACAAGTAGAGACAGGACAGACAGGTATGTGTGCCAGCTGTTACTGTACTCCACTGTCACCTAATGACTATACCAGTAAAGCTTTTTGAAATTAATTAAAACCAGCTTTATAAATAAACCTAGTGAACTGATCGAGACAGGTGACCTGGTCAGGACATGAAGTTCTACAGCTGCTGGAACCAAAACAGAAGCTGCTGTGCTCAGAGCTGTGATGTCAGCCGCAGTGGGAGGGGCTGACAGGAGCTCACTTGTAATTGGCTGATTCAGCCAACGTTTGAAGGCAAAGCAACCAGTGAGTACAGAGAACATGAAGGCACCGATCAGCTTTATGGATCTGTACTCAGCTGGTTTAGGTCAGGGCTGATGAAGCACTCTGATTGGTTCCCTGGCTTGACGCATGCTTAATGATCCAGGTAAAGAAATGCCCCCCAAAATTTGTCTTCATCTGGACGTAGCGTTTCAGTGGGAGAAACGTTTTGTCATCATCCGGGTGACTTCTTCAGTCTCAGCTGACATGTGTTTGCTCTTGGAACTGTGTCTTCATTCCACATGTTTCACATACAAGGTGCTCCAGGTAGAAACATGGGTGTGCCATGGGTTCCCCAGTTTCACCCAGTGTGTCCAACTTGTACATGGAAGAAGTGGAAAACAGGGCTTTGCTGTCCTACCCTGGAACACCACCAAGGTCTTGGTTAGCCTTCTTGGACTGTGAGATCTCCATCCATAATGGGGGACAACAGCTGAGACACAGTTTTTCTAAACACCACATCTCTGTGGCTTTTTTTGGACTTCCTGTCTGTTAAGTATTCTTAAAAAACTAATTTTGACTCCGCCTCACATCTCACCTGTCTGTCAGAGGGAGCCCACGGTGGAGCTGTTTGACTCGTTTGTCGATCACTGGAAATCAATCACCAATTATTATATCGATACGACAGGTGAGGCTCTTTAACCTGCAGTTAGTTGTTACCACAGCCACACAACCAGCCAATTGAATTCCTCTGCTGTGTGTGTGTGTGTGTGTGTGTGTGTGTGTGTAGATGACAGTCGTCCTGTCAGACAGACGGACATCCCCTGGCATCTCAGACAGATGTTGGACATCCTGGTGTACGAGGAGAAGCAGCAGGTCAGTCAGTGTGACTCAGAGCTGTATTGATCAGCATATCCATCAGAGTATTGAAGGTCCTGTCTGTATTGATCAGGCCGTGGAGGACACAGGAGCCTGTATGGAGTACCTGCTGCAGCACAAGCTGTTGGAGACTCTGTGCACACTGGGGAAGGCTCAGGTAACGGTGCTGCAGTGCCCCCTTCAGGGCTACGCACACTCACTGATACAGTGAAAGCTGCAGGCTAGGATGATGATGATGATCCTGCTCTTCAGTCATAAATGTTCAGGTTGATGAGGTCACTTCCTGTCTGAAAGGCTAGCGTGCCCATCTTAGAGGAACAGCTCGCTGTTTACTTCCTGTTTTAGTAGCTGGCACTGAGACTGAGCTGCGTGGTCAGGTTTTATGGCCTGTAGCGTTAGGAGCTCACAGCTCTGATTGGTGGATCTTTCCTGGGTAACCCACAGACTGTATTTGAATGATGGAAGCAGAGATTGTGACATCGGCTGGTGAAGTCCTGATTTAGAGCTCAGAGATCAGGTTTTACAGCAAGAATAGTCTGCTTTACAAAGACTGCAGATTTAGTCCGAAGCAGCCATTGTTTGTTTACAGTCTGTAGGAACACCTGTCTCCAGGTGAGGGTCTCTGTGCCGAATCCAGTTTTAGCTTCAGAGCAGAAACGCGGTGAACTGCGAGCTAACACTGTAACGCTTCTGTCCTCTCTCAGTATCCTCCAGGGATGTCCCAGCAGGTGCTCCTCTTCTTCTCCAAGCTCCTGTCTCAGGTGCAGAAGCCTCTGCTGCAGCTGGTGAACGTCTACAGACCTGTGCAGGTAAACCAGGTGGAACATCTACAGCACTGCAGAGGCTCATCTGTGCCTGTCAGTCCTGTGTGTGTCTGCAGGTGTTGTCAGTCCTCACACGGCTTACAGTGACACGCACACAACAGGAAGTTTAGGTTACAGACAGTGTAGTGAGGTCGTCAGAGCGTAGGCAGGTGAGACGCTCCACCTGAGCACAGCACAGAGGAAACAAGGCAGCGTTTTGTCTCTCAGCCACCTGGGGGACAGCCCGCAGGGGACAGACCTGAAGCCTGGACACCTGAGGACACCTAAGGACACTGATGCTGCTAAGCTCAAGCTGCTTATTTTTATTTAAATCTTCCCAATAAAGCTAACCTTTCTTCACTTTCTGTCTACCACTGCCTGTGCTGATGATGTCACTGTGTGCTCCGCCCCATAGAAGCTGATTTGCCTCTGTGCGCTTCCTGGTTCCCAGACTGAAAAGGAGGAAGCTCAGTTCCTATTGGTCGTCTGCTCCAGAGTGAAGCAGGATCCCCACACGCTCAGATACGTCTTACAGGTAACCTCAGAAGGTCTTAGGTCCACTTCCTGTCACGTGATGTGAGCTCATTATCACATGACTGTTATCTTTGTTTTCAGCTTCCAGACCAACCAGTAAGCAGTACACTGAGCTCTGACCAATCAGAGAGCAGCATGCAGGCATCCAGTCGGGGGACAGATCCTCCGCTGCCCTGCGGCCCCATCCAATCAGAGAGCTGTCTGCTGAGGGCCCTGCTGGGTCTCACTAAGAGCCAGGTCAGTAACCCGAACATCTCGCGGTGCATTCAGGTGCCGTCTGAATAACTGGAAAATGAAAGATGGCAGAAAGTTTTGACGAGCAGAGACGTCAGCACGCAGCACTGTGAGCTCTGACCAATCGCAGTCGGCGGCAGCGACACTGTGTGTTGCACTAACGACGGAGCGCTTCATCACTGTCCCTTCACAGAGCACCTCAGTGTGTCTGAAGGCCCACGAGAGCCTCCTGCTGCTCTGCGGGCTGCAGGCTGGGTTCTCAGGGGAGCTGCTGAGCACTCACACCCAGCTGGGAGAGCTGCTGGCTGTGAGGCTGCAGGACCTCTACTCCCTGCTGCCTATGGAGGACGCTGCAGAGCTGCAGAGCTGGCCTCACACGCCCTGGAGGTAAGAACACACACGCGCACACACACACAGTAGTGCACGATGCAGTACTGCAGACTGGTGTACTGCAGCATTTCCTCTTCCCCTCAGCTCTCAGTTCTCTCGCCTCAGCACTGACCCCAGCTCACAGTCTGTGGGTCACATGATCAATTTCTTCTGCTGGCTGGACTTCCTGGATCACCTGATGAGACAGGCACCACAGGTAATACTACCATGACAGGTACACAGCTGCTAGTAATGCTAATAATGCTCAGGGATGCCAGTGCTTTGTGGGTAGTTGCTGCCATGCTGTCCACGCAAAATGTAAACAAAGAAACCAACAGGTGATACGGAGGAAGACGCGCCTAAATGAGCTCCTGCAAAGGTGCGCACATCCAACAGGTTCAAGCTCACACTCGGGTGTGCGCGACTGTGACAAGCTCTTCAGTTTTTCCTGCGTGCCGCTAAACAGAGCGATGAATTTCTCCTGCAGCATCCAGGGTGCGAACGACTCGCCGTGCTGCTCACACTCATGACCTGAGCAATCTTTGGACCGTCTCAGGTCCTCCAGGTGTGACGCTCTCCTGGCAGGGACCGTGACTGTGGGCTCGCTGTTGGATCGCTGTGGGCCGACTGTGGCCTCGCTGTGGGCCGACTGTGGCCTCACTCTGGCCTCGCTGTGGGCCGACTGTGGCCTCGCTGTGAGCCGACTGTGGCCTCACTCTGGCCTTGCTGTGGGCCGACTGTGGCCTCGCTGTGAGCCGACTGTGGCCTCACTCTGGCCTCACTGTGGGCCGACTGTGGCCTCGCTGTGGGCCGATTGTGGCCTCGCTGTGGGCCGACTGTGGCCTCGCTGTGGGATCGCTGTGGGCTCGCTGTGGGATCGCTGTGGCCTCGCTGTGGGATCGCTGTGGCCTCGCTGTGGGCCGACTGTGGCCTCGCTGTGGGCCGACTGTGGCCTCGCTGTGAGCCGACTGTGGCCTCACTGTGAGCCGACTGTGGCCTCACTCTGGCCTCGCTGTGGGCCGACTGTGGCCTCGCTGTGGGCTCGCTGTGGGCCGACTGTGGGCTTGCTGTGGGCCGACTGTGGCCTCGCTGTGCCCTCGCTGTGGGCCGACTGTGGCCTCGCTGTGAGCCGACTGTGGCCTCACTCTGGCCTCGCTGTGGGCCGACTGTGTCCTCGCTGTGGGCCGACTGTGGCCTCGCTGTGGGCCGACTGTGGCCTCGGTGTGGGCCGACTGTGGGCCGACTGTGGCCTCGCTGTGGGCTCGCTGTGGGCCGACTGTGGCCTCGCTGTGGGCCGACTGTGGCCTCGCTGTGGCCTCGCTGTGAGCCGACTGTGGAAGAGGCCGGTCTTTGGGTTGTAGCCTCTCCACACACGAGCTCACAGTCTGTGGGCAGAAAGCTTTAGTGTCATGTGACCAAAGGATGCTTCCAGTCTGCAGGCTCTTTCTCCGTGTTGTCCTCGCCATGTGTCAAAGGCTGTAAACAGGTAAATGTTCGCGAGCTCACCCGCACCGTCAGCACGTCCTTTGAGACGTCCTCTGTCCAGCTGATAGTCCGCTCACACCGCGCTGCTACAGCAGCCCGCTGTTCTCATGACATTCAAATGTTTTTTTAATTTGTTTTTTTTTATTAGAAAGAGGGACAAAACATATTAATGAACATTCTAACAAATGTAAATATGCCAGGTTACAGCCTTGGGCTTATTATCTGCAGACCCTCTGGCAGGCTGGTGTTACACACACATTAGGAAAAACATACAGAGACACTTTTTACAGGTCATGTGACAAGGACAAAAAAGTGATCACATCATATTAGAACAAACAATGACAAGAATGCACAACAGAGGACAATATAGAGAACGGAAACACATCAGTTATATTGCACAGTGTTGCACATGCCCTGACTGTGCTGATATTGCACTCACACATTACACTAATAGTTGTTTCCCTTTTTGTAATACACTAACTCTTTTTCACGTCCAATATGAAGCATGATTATTAACCATGATCACGTTATTGTGTCCCTCAGCCGCCCTTTTAAGTGACTCTTACAGAGAGGGAAACTTTCCCTCGCTAGCAAAGGAAGACTATTCCAGAAGCTCACTCCCTGATATGACAGAGCATCTGTGAAAAGGTCTAAATGCAGATTCACAATCCCCTCTCACAGTGGCTCGGGTCAGTCGAGGCAACACGGCTAGACTCTTGTTTAATAAAATCACTCATTGGTGGAGGCGCCAGACCATCTATAACTTTATAAATTATATATATATATATATATATATGAGCCAGTGTCATAGAGTGCAGGAATGTAGTCGCTGCTGTGTCTGTTAATGATGTGCGGATATGTCTAAAGTTCTGTATGTTAACATTTACAGTTTTCACTACGTTGTTTATGTGTTCTTTAAAGTGCGCCCCAGGGCAGCTGTGGCTACAATGTAGCTTGCTATCGCCAGTGTGTGAATGTGTGTGTGTGAATGGGTGAATGACTGAATGTAGTGTAAAGCGCTTTGGGGTCCTATGGACTAGAAAAGCGCTATACAAATGCAGGCCATTTACCATTTACCATTTAAAGGATCATTTTGAGTCTAGTAGCACTCCCAAATACTTAAATTCCTCAACAATAATTAGTTCTTGTGCACCCAAGCGAACTTTCACTGCAGCCACGGTTGTTATAGGTTTACTAAAGAACACTGATACGGTCTTTTTAACATTAAGGCACAGACATGAGTCATTCCGCCATTTTTGTAAATCATGTAATGCCAATGAAAGCTGATGGGCTGCATCATCAGCAGTTTGGCTTGTGTAACAATTACCGTATCATCAGCATAAATAATTGTGTCTACATTTTTGCACACACTGAGCAAGTCATAGGGTGAAAATAACCGGGGGCCTAGAATTGAACTGAGGGATGCCTCGTGTACAGTGAAGATGGGGTAACTTACCATTCTTTATTTGCACACATTGGGCAATGTCCTCGATTTAACTTTCACAGTAAACACAGCTTCTACCTGCGTCTGCTCCATCGCCAGCTCGTGTTAACCACGGTCCCATGATGCGTCGAGCTGATGATGTCATGATCCTCAGCGCTGTAGTACAGCTGATGGTCCCCAAAGGCTGCTTCTGTTCATCTGGACGTAGAAAAAGTTTCATCATCAGCTGACTGCAGGTCTCCAACCTCATAACCAGGACATCTGCACAACAGCTGACACGAGCAGCACTGGTGAACAGCGGGCTGTGAGCTCAGTTTATGATCATTAGCATAAACAGGTGTGTGTGTGTGTGTGTGTGTGTGTGTGTGCGCGATCATCGATCAGTGGTTGTTGCTACGTTGTTGCCAGATGAACAGAACCAACTCGTTTCCGTGCCTGGGTGATTGCATCAAGATACAGTTGATAGTGCTAATGCTAACACTGCTGCTAAGCTATCGCTAATGCTAACAAAATCATCTGATCTCCACTCACACCTCACTCTGTGTGTGTGTGTGTCTGCAGGTGTTGTCAGTGAAGTTGGCTGTGTGTGTTCATCAGCTCTGGTTGGTGGAGCTTCTTCAGCCTCAGCTGTTGGACACGTGAGTCCTTCATCATCCATCGTCATCCTCCTCACAGGAAGTGGGGGTCCTATCAGATCTTAGGTGTGTGTTTGTGTGTGTTTAGGTGTGAGCAGGTGGTGCTGGGCTCCACCTCCGTCCTCTGTGCCACTGTCAGGCTCGTCCAGTCCTCATCTCTGCTGGATCAGCTCGTCCACTTCCTGCTGCGGAGCAACGCCGCTCAGCCGCTGCTGCGCCGCTGCGACCACATCTCTGACCAGGTGAGAGCACGCCCACTCGAGCTGACACCTGCAGCTAGCTAGAGTGCAGAGACGGGAAGCATAGAAACGACTGTGTGTCCTCAGATCAGCATGGTGTCGCTCTGTCTGGTGGAGGAGCTGCTCCAGAAGCCTCACAGGGACGTGTTGGACGTGCTGGTGCTGAGTTTCCTGCACACTCAGAGTTACCTGAGTCCACCTGCCTCGGCACAGGAGGAGCGGCAGACGGAAAGTGGCGAGGACAGCGAGTAGGTGCTTCATGTGTGGCGGGTTGGCGTGTGTCTTAGCTGTCCCCGGCTGATGATGCGTTTCCTGTGTGTCAGAGACCCAGAGGACGACCCCTTCTTTTCCGACAGCCTGACCTTCTCAGACAGTCCCCACCCCCCTCCGCCTCCTCCACCTGGACCCCAGACAGCTGATGATGTCATCAACAGGTAACGAACCTGAAGCTGCGCCGCACAGAGAGTAACGAGTTAACCCGAGGAACAAAACACGACTGTGTGTGTGTGTGTGTGTGTGTGTAGTTTCCTGTGTTTGGTTCCTGTTCAGGTGCGATCCTCTCAGCTGCTGCAGGAAGGAGGATACGAGACGTACGTCCACGACGCTCACACACTGGTCAGAAGACACACACACACACACACACACAGCTGTCACTGGTCTCTGACCCTACAGTCAAACCCTGTCTGACTCCTCCCACTTCCTCAGGTGACCGAGTGTCAGGCTCTCTCGCTGTCGTGGGATTGGCCGCTCACTCCCCCCCCCCTTTCCCTGTCGTCAGGTAGAGACTCCGCCTCCTTCTTTGAAGGTCACCTGCTAAAAGTTCTCTTTGACCGTCTGGGACGCCTCCTGGAGCAGGTACACAGACACACACCTGTGCCCTGCGTGGTTCCCCCTGGCTCACCTGTGCAGGTGATGACGATGATGTCGTGTGTTTGCAGCCGTACGAGTTGAACCTGCAGCTGACGGCTGTTCTCTCCAGGCTGTCGGCGTTCAGCCACCCTCTGCTGCACGAGTACCTGCTCAACCCCTACATACACCTGTCTCAGTCCTCCAGGTCACTCTTCTCTGTCCTCATCAGGGTGAGACGCGTTCTCCAGAGGAGGGCGGGGCCAGGCATTTGTTTTTAAGTTAGGGCATGTCTGTTTTATCACCTGTGTGTGTGCCAGGTGATGGGAGAGCTGATGCAGAGGATCCAGCAGGTCTCTAACCTGAGCGAGCGACTGCTGAACACCAGGAGAGCGCTGCTGGGCCTGCCGCACGACCCCGGGTAACTACCTGCTGTAACGCCTCACTCCAGCCACGCCTGGCGCCGTAAACACACTTACCAGGGCTGCAGCGACTCATCGAGTGACTCGATTATAAAATGTCTCTGCACAAATTCTTCTTTGATGCTTGTTTAATGTGTTAATGACGGAAACGCGAGCGTTTCGAGTGAAAGCTGCTGCAGTAGAAACGAGGCGGGAAGAGCATAGAGGCGGAGCCGTTAGGGAGACGGTAGCGTGACAGGAAACAGCAGCTGTTCGTGTGTCCACCATTAGAACCTTTACTGGGAAAGAGCTGCAGGAGTCAGAGCCTCAACAAACCGTGATGTGAAGTAGGCTCCACCCACCGCCGCTTGTGTCATACACACACGCACAGCTCTCCAGATAATCTGAGGCATGTTTTAACCCCACAGTTCGCTCCAGGCTGACGGCAGCCGTCACGTTTTACATGGAAGTGTACAGGCGTGAGTCTAAAGGGGGGCGTGAGGAGCCCTAGACCAGATTTATTACAAGGCTTTGAAATGATATAAAAACTGTTTTAAGTGCTTAAAAATAAGAAGTTTTCTCTCTTTGAGTGTCTATTATCGCTCATTAATAAGACAAAAATGTTCTTACTCGGTGATCAGTAGCTGCAGCCCTGTGCAGTCTGCTGTCATACTCCAGACTCCACCTGTACTGAACTCAGCTGTTTTGACTGTGAGCGCTGCTGGTCCTGTGTTCACCTGAGTTCTCCTGTGGGTGTGTCCACAGACTGGATCACCTGACCCTGCTCAAAGGAGTCATCGTCCTCGAGGAGTTCTGCAAGGAGCTTGCTGCCATCGCCTTCGTCAAGCTGCCCCAGGACCAGGACTGAGACCTGGAACTTTGGATTACAGATCAACATGTAAACATTGGGTCACCTGCTGCAGGTGCACCTGGGAGAAAGAAGCAGATTCAGAATCTTCAAGTGTTTTTTTAAGTTCTTCTTGTATAGCGAAAAACTGGCCGATGTCTTGGTGCTGTTTCTGAGGCGACCTGAACACCTCGGCGTCACTCTGCGTTTGATTGGTCAGCACGTTTATTTATGGTTTTAGTCTTTAGCTGATTTTAAACAAAGAGGAAGTGGTGTCAGAGTCCAGTTTTGAATGTGTCACATGTCAGTGAGACGTTCCCATTGGACGATCACATGGAGTGATGTCAGCACGTTACAGTTAGAAACTGCGATTAAACACACTGTCAAAGCGAGCAATGCCTGTCATGTGACATGTCAGTGAATCTCATTGACTGTGTGGGCGCGGTTTGATGAATGGAGCCAGGGTTAATGAGTCTGATTGGCTGAACACGCATTTAAATACAGAGAAACCCTCATGGTGGCGAGTCCTCATTCATCATTAGCCCCGCCCTAAATGTTGTCAATCACCGTGCAACCATGTTGCTTAGTTTCTGGTGAAAGAGAGCGACTGTTTATCAGCTTCACTGGATGAAACTTTACTGGTCTGATGGACTTCCTGCTGCTTTCACATGGCGAGTGTCACATCGAAGTCACTCCTCCCTTTGGCGGGAACACCTGTCCACATACTTTTGGTCCACTGAGCAGGCAGTATAAAAAAGCTTTGTATAATTGATGATGATGATGATAATGAAGAGTTTCATGTGTGAGACAATAAAAGTGTGCTGACAGCCGTCTGTCGTGGTGTCCTTGAAAGTTTCACCAAAAAAAGGTTGAATGTGTGCGTGTGTGTCTGTCTGTCTGTCTGTCTGTGTGTGTGTGTGTCTGTGTGTGTGCGTGCGTGTGTGTGCGTGTGTGTGTGTGTGTCACTGATCCCAGCGCAGATTCATCCACACAGGATGAATCTGGTCAAAATTTGTTCACCATCACTCATATTTCAGACACTGAAGTTGCTAAACTAATTACAGGTTTAAAACAAATCTAAAGCACTTGATGTATTTGGTATTAACACAAATTTCCTAAAGGAAAATATGGATCTGTTTATATTCAAAACTCATGTTTTGAATATGTCATTCGAACACTCCATTGTTCCAACAGATTGGAAAATTGCTGCAGTTACACCAATTTTCAAAGCAGGTATGAAGACTGACATGGCTAATTATTGCCCCATAAGCATACTCCCGGTCATATCTAAAATAGCTGAGAAGTGGGTGGTTAAACTCCTCACTGCTCACCTAGAAAACACCCAGCCCTCATTACATCCATCGCAGTTTGGCTTTCGGGCACATCACTCCACAGATACTGCCCTGTGTATGTTAGTGGAGAACTCGAAGAGCCTGCTGGACAAGCGTCCCTGTGTTGGAGCTGTATTTTTAGATCTGAAGAAGGCTTTCGACTCTGTAAACCATCAGATATTGTTGTCCAGATAGACTCAGTTTAATATCTCCAGTCAGGCTCTTCAGTGGTTTGCCTCATATCTCTCACACAGGAAACAGTGTGTGGTGTTGGATGGGGTTCAATCTCCATATTTAGACTGTGATACAGGGGTTCCTCAAGGATCTGTTCTTGGGCCCTTATTGTTCTCTCTTTTTATCAATAACTTACCTGAAGTCTTTCCAAATATATTTGCTCAAATGTATGCGGATGATGCAGTTATATATACGCAAGCAAATAGTGTCCAGCAGGGGGCAAAAGATCTTACAGCTGCTTTAGCATTAATGCATAGCTGGCTGGAGGACTCATGCCTAATGTTGAACACCTCAAAAACTGTCTGCATGTATTTTTCAAAACGTCCCTGAAACTTGAAGCAGTCAAACATATTCCTGGATGGAGCAGAGCTTGAATTAGCTCCAGAATTTAAATATCTTGGGGTCATTCTAGACCCAACATTATCCTTCAAGAGTCACATAAATAAAGTGTCCCAGGTACTTAAATTTAATAATCAAAATTTTAATCATATACGTAATAATTTAAATATGAATGTTGCAAAAACTTATTTTTACTCAATGATCATCTCTCATATGGACTATTGTTTGACGTCCTGGTCACTTGTTTGTCCAACAACACTTAAAACTATTGAAAACATTTATAAAAGACGTTTAAAACTACTTGACAAAACACCGACTTCCCACCACCAAAAACATAAATTACTGAACTTCAATAACTTAGTGAAACTTAAAAGAGTGTGTTTAATATATAAAGTCTTACACTCCCTTGCTCCACCACCACTGAAGCAGTTCATTAGGCATAAAGAAAGCTCAGACCGGACCACTCGAGCTACAACCCACAGAGACGTGTTTATACCCCACAGACGGACAGCATTTGGGCAGAACGTCCTCTCTGTCCAGGGAGGCCATCGGTGGAACAGTCGTCCTCCGTTAGCGAATGCGCTACATTCAACTTGTTTAAGGCACAGGTTAAAAACTGGTTATGGACAAATCAAGTGTGTGATCATGTATAAGTTGTATAGTTTTAATGTTTTATTTGGGAACAGAATGGTGTGTATGTGTGAGTTTGGTGATGGAGTTTTTAGATGGAAATATAATAATCTGGTATGTTTACATACATTGTAATTTTTTTTTACATGTATGTTCATTAACATGCACTGTCCTAAATAAAAATAAAATAAAATCTGATTGGCTCCCTGTATCCATAATCAGTAAGTAATGCGTTTCATCATCAGAGCTGCTCCTGCTGATCGTTATTGATCAGTTTTGGTTTCATCTGAACAGATCATCTGCAGCGCCCCCGTCGCCCCACCGGGGAACTGCAAACTGCTGCAGGTAGTACAGGACGTCAGGCCTGGTTCTTTCACAGTAAAAGTACAGCAGTCTGAACGTGTTGTTAAATATACGTAAACATCCTGACACAAATCCAAAAATCTGAATCTGTAACAAGAAAAGTCTGTAAACTGACAATGACAGCGAGGCAAGCAAAGGTAAGAAGCAGAGCACGTGTCACTTCCTGTCGTGTCTGCAGCTCGTTGTTTCGACTAATGTGTCGTTCGCTCAGTTGAAGAAAACCCAGCTTGAGAGGCAAAGTCACACCTGGACAGGTGCCTCAGAGAAATCGGCAGGGGGCGATATAACCCCAACCCAGCCTGCAGTAATATTGGCCAATCAGAAGCCTGCAAAAGAACCTCAGCGTGCACACCTTTGATCACACAAAATCTGTTCTAGTTCATTGTCAGAGAGCTAGCCTGGGTTCACCACCCACAGAGGTGCGAACAGCGCCTCCAGTGGGTTTTAGTCTCTGCAGCAATCCTGCGAGCGCCCCCTACTCCAGTCGGACACGTTATGAGACGACGCTGATGATCAAACCTGAAAATCTGTACCAGGTAAATAATCTGACAGAAGAACAAGCAGAGTATCGTTAATCTGGTGATTTGTGACCGAGTGCTATAATACAGATTTGAATGGCAGACAATGACTTTGTGTCTGAGCGCTCAGAGCTGCTGTCATACGGTGGCTGTGAGACTTTAGAGACTGTATCCATGGAAACATTACAGCTTCCTGTCCCACCGCCCAATGAAGGAGACATGAAATCAGATCAGAGAGAATGAATGTGATTGGTTGATTAGGTGTTCAGGTGTGTGTTCTGTGTTTGCAGCAGTAGATCAGAATCCTCCCCTGCATCAGCACTCGAACGTGAACATCTGACCATGAATACACGTGCAGTGGGACCTGCTAGAGCTATAAAGCTGGCCTTCACCTGACCAGGTGATGTGCTCAGCATCCGTTACCATGGGGATTTAGCAGGTGAAGAGCGAACACTCGCTGGCGTTAATCAACTTTCAGGACTCCGGGTCTGAATTTACAAACCTGTCTGGCTGGGGTTTTATTGTGAAGGGCTGCACCGGAAGTGTGTGTGGTTGCGAGCGTGCTTGGAGCCTCCCTGCAGCGGAGCAGAGAGGAGGAGGAGAAGGAGGAGAACGAGCTGAAGGTCACAGCTGGAGTAGCATCATCAGCATCGATCGATCCTGTGATCGATCATCGGCCGCTGATCGGTCACAGCAGCAGCGAGACACACCAGCAGCCTCCGCCTGTCTCCGCCCGCCTCTCCGCCATGGGGAACCGGGGGATGGAGGAGCTGATCCCGCTGGTGAACCGGCTGCAGGATGCCTTCTCCGCCATCGGCCAGAACTCCAGCCTCGACCTGCCGCAGATCGCGGTGGTGGGCGGTCAGAGCGCTGGCAAGAGCTCGGTGCTCGAGAACTTCGTGGGCAAGTGAGTCCACCTGTGTGTGTGTGCGTGTGTACCTGTTTAGATATCTTTGTGGGTACTAAAAATGGGAACGTTCCCATGCTTGTTATGGTTAGGTTCTTTTTGATGGTTCGGGTAAGCAGCTGGGGGAAGCTTAGAGGCTCTCATTAAGATATTAAAACGAGAATGCGTGTGTGTGTGTGTGTGTGCCCACCTGTCTGTTTGAGCTGGGGGTGGGGTGGAGATTTTTCTTCCTTCTGTTCAGCCCTTTGAAACACATTCAGGTGGAGGTGTGACGTTTGGTTGGAGGTGGAGGGGGTGTGATGTTCAGGTGGAGGTGTCACGGCGCTGGAGCAGAGTTACCGACCCGCTCATGAGCTGGTAAATGGACTGATTCTTACACAGCGCTTTTCTACGCTCAAACATGCTACACCCACCCATCCATCCACCAACACCCGTGCAACCACACAAGCACTTTCTTCTATGCTTTAGGTGCTAACTAGGTAACATTCGCTCTGATGGATGCATCGCAGACATACTTGTGGTTAGTATCTTGGTAAATGGCTTGTATTTGTATAGCGCTTTACATATCCAGTCATCCACTTCTTCCATGTACAAATTGGCCACGATGGGTGAAACTGGGCAGCCCACGGCAAACCCATGTTTCTGCCTGTAGAACTGACCCTTGTATGTGAAGTAGGTGGAGTGAAGACACAGTTCAAACACACTTGGTGGATGCTGAGAGTGGTCCTGTTGCTGAGGTTGGGGTCATCCTGTAATCTCTTACGAACTAACTCCAACGCTTCTGTGACTGGGATGCAAGTGAAGAGAGATGTAACGTAACGAACTGACCTCCCAGCCCATTGTTCCTTCAGTGGGCTGGTTTCAGTCATTATGCAAACGTCCTGTTTATAAGATTGGGGAAACCTGCAGTAACCTGCAGTAAGCTGAGACTGAAGAAGGCACTTGTAAGCTGCAGAGGAGGAGGTGGCAGCAGGGTGGAGGATGGTGGATCTGTGCAGATAGAAACTGTGTGTGTCTCTGAGGTCTGTAGTTTGAGTCCTGCTGGAAGATGGCATGTGATTGGCTGAATATTTTTATCTTCACTCTGAGAATGGGTGGGGGTGGGGGGTGGGGTCTCTGTCTGCATCTCTGCTCTTATTGGTTGCTTCAGGTCACATGAGTCAGGAGGCTTTTGGTCAGGGCAGCATCGTATGACAATATCAGCGTGATGTGTGTGAGCTGACTGCAGAGGACTCACACTGCAGCACACAGACACACACACAGACACACACACACACACACAGACACACACAGACAGACACACACAGACACACAGACACACACACACAGACACACACACACACAGACAGACACACAGACAGACACACACACACAGACACACACACACACAGACACACACACACACACACACACACACACACACAGACACACACACACACAGACACACACAGACACACAGACAGACACACACACACACACTCACACTGTGAGGATGTCGTGACGATGCTTTTCTTCAAGCCTCTCGGAGGGATTCCCATCACACAGCTCACAGTGTGTTTCATTGAATGGCAGACTTGAGTGGGCCACAGTGTAACCATCTCTGTCCTGCCTCCTCTATAACACATTTCCTTCAGTTACGTAAGTGAAGGGGATGTGATGCAGCACGACAAAAGAAAACCATCCATCCCAGCGTAGCACCTCCCTCTCCCTGCCACCTCCGGGGTCCGTGACGCCGCCCCCTGCGGGGCATCATCCAACTGCAACTCATGTGTTTGAACTCTCTTATGTCATTTAACCAGCACGTCCCTGACATCAACATGTCTTTTTCAAGGCAGAGCCAAGTTAGAAGGCACAGCATTACACTCTTCAGTCACAGACGTCTGTGTGAGCAGACCAGTGACTTCCCCTTTCTGTCACTGTTAACCAGTGAAACTGCACTTTAAACTCCAAGATATGAGAAAACGAAAGTAAATATTAGGGCTGGGCGATATATCGTGTTTTTAAATATATCGATATATTTTTTTTATACGAGATATGAGATATGACAATATGTTACTACATTACGTTACAATTATACTTGTGGAGCCGCAAGTTTGCCTCTCTTTCGTCCACTTTTGTCTCTACGCAACGTTACTCTGCCTCGCCTCTCCTTCACTGAACACAACTCCCCCATCGCTTCACCTGCAGGTGTAATGCCTCTTCATAAATCACAGACACTCAGAAAGGTTGGCTTTTCGTGGTTTATTCTGCAGAAGACATAAAACACACTCAACATGTGTCTTCTGATGGTACCAGCAATTGTAGCTCCCTCACAGTGCAAACGCGCCTTGTGTTGACAGACTTACAATTTACTTCTTAATAAAGAAAAGTTGGAAAATAATCATTTCTCCCATTTTACAGTCTGTCACACTGAACTTGTATACAAAAAGAAATCTTATAACCCATAAAAATACATTTCACAACCGTATAAAACAAAATAACAGGATAACAGAAGTCTCAGTAAACAGTATCACCGGCTAAACATTTCCCTCTAGTGGACAAATTACGGTAGAGCACTACATTTTTGCATGCTTGAGCTTTACAGACAAAATGACCGTTAACAAGCTCACGTAGCTGCAGCAGACAAAACACCCTCAACATGTGTCTTCTGAAGGTACCAGCAATTGTAGCTCCTGCAATGTAAAGCAAATGTCACAAAAAAGCACAGAAAAACAGTAAGTCCAGCTATGCGCAGCAACCACTAGGGGGCCGGCAAAAGCTTACTGCAAAAGAGCATAGATACGGCAGAAACACTGTTTAACAGCAACCAACCTTTGTTTCAGTTACACAGTAGCGTTCTAACATCAATACAAATCTATATACATCAACATGTACAACCTATGTAACAACATTTACACCAGAAACCATAAAGATGCCAGAGCCTTTCATTACAGAACTTACCCTCACAGTGCAAACGGGCCTTGTGAGGAACAGAAGCCTTAGAAGCTTCTAAACGCCAGAGCGAGATCCGGTTGCTGGATTTTCAAAATAAAATACAACAAAGATGATAAAATTCACACTTAAAATAATAATTAAGACCAGGTAAGTACATGTTTTTCCAGATGTATTTTTAACTCTGTTATACTCACCCCCACTGAATTTTATCAAATTTGAGCCTCAGGTACCAAAGGCACCCACACTGGTACACACCAACCAAACAGAGGTCAAAAATCACAAACACCAACTAAACGTATCCCTAAGGATGAAGTGGGATTGGAGCAGCGCTAAACTCCCAACCCAGCAACTGGCAGCAGAGTGCCTGAAATACACCCTACCAATAACCCCTTACAAGGTGTGTACCACGGCTCAACAGGGAAAAAAAAAATGCAGAGTACATAACAGCAAGTACAAATCCCATCACTCAGGTAGACATATAAACAAAACATCTGGATCAGTCTATTCACTGGTTTGAGAAGTCGCCCAAGTCTGGTTCTGATCTGGAAAGCATCCCCGGTTTGGCCATAGTCAACCTTTGGGGACTGAGCAATGGCATGAGCAACTATATCCACCGCTACCTCAGGTGTAGTAGAGCATACTTGTACACCCTCCCCACAGCTCGTAGCAATATTGACCTCTTGGGATGCCGTGCTAGAACCAGCTTGGTCAAAGTCCACTTCAACAGACAAGCCCGATGCGGCTGGCAGGACTGAATCCATGCTTGAAACATCAGTAACATCTCCCTGAGACCGGCTGGACTCCGTCAACTGCGACTCCCATGCAATTGTCCTCTCTCCAGGGTCCAAAGGTTCAGAGACAACCTCCAGGTCAGCTGTCCCATCCATGGCATCGGGTGAGCAGTCACCATCAGCACCAACACAGCTCACAGCAGAGGCATTCAAATCTCCCTCCCCATACGCAGCCCACACCAGAGACTCTGAGGAGCTCACTTATCGATTGACTCTCAAAATTAGCACCCTGGTCGCTGTGCATCCTTTCCAGAAAGCCGAACACACAGAAGTACCTGTTCCAGAGAAGCCTTGCAACCTGTTTAGCCGACTGGTCCTTGCATGGGAAGGCCTGCGCCCATCCAGTGAAGTGGTCTGTGATGACCAAGACGTCCACAGACTTGTTGTGTGAAGCCTCAGCCGACCAAAAGTTGATGCAGACCAACTCCAACAGTCTGGACAAGGACACGCTGAGCAAAGGAGCACGCCCCTCTGGTTAGATGGTCTTACTGACTACGCAGCGCTGGCATCCCTGTACATGGCCTCTCACGTCACGCCCAAGGTTCAACCAGAGAAATCTCTTTCTAGCCAGGTCTAAACTCCTGAACTGGCCCTGGTGACCAGCATCATCATGGATCCCTCTGAGGACCTCGGCCTTCAACGAGTCAGGAACCACGAACTGCAGTCGTCTGTTACCTGATATCTGGTCTCTGGAGACTCTGTACAACACACCGTTGTTGAGGACCAGCTTCTCCCAGTGGCTCAGGTATCTTTTAACAAGGACCGGGTCCCCTACCCGCTCTCTCCTTGAGGGTCTCCTGTGTCTCTCAACGTAGAAGACGACGTGGGAAAGCACGTATTCAATTGTATTCTATTGAATCTATTGTAAAAAAAAAATCAAAACAAAAGAAAACAAACTTTCTGTTATTTCATTCCCTGGGGAGTCTTTACAGTTAACAAACATCGAGCCCCTGGGCCGTATATTTGACACCCCTGATATAGTGAGTGAAGAAGAAACACCCAGTGCATCATGGGAATCCCCCAGCAGCCTACACCTGAGGATTCAGGGTCACCTGATCCAAAAAGGAAAGTTTGAATCTTAAAAGCAGAGCTAGTGTCTGTCAGCAGCCAACGTGCAAAATAAGAGAGGGCTAAAAAAGACCCAGTCAGAGGAGCTCAGATCATAGCAGCTGTTTGAAGATATTCAGAGTTCATATTCAAACTGAAGCGGTCCAGTGATGTGTGCAGTGAGTTTGATGGGACATGTGAAGAGCTGTGATCTGCAGAGTCTGACAGTGGAGGCAGCGTGCACATCAATAATATCACTATAATCAAGGTTAAGAATATAACCTGTGCACGTTTTTACTAACTGCTGACTGGTAAACCAAAACTTTTCATAATAAACTCAAATCTAAAGTTTGCACTCAGTGCTCTGTCTGAACTTTGTCGTCCAACCGAACACTCAAATATTTATAGGATTACACACTTTCAACATAATCTCCCAGTTTATAAAAACCAATCTGTGAGTGATTTCTGGAAAACAGGATGAATTTGGTTTTATTAGCATTAATAACTAACTTTAAGCTGCACAATAAAGTCTGCAGCCACTGCAATGCAGTTTAAAGCACCTCAACAGGATGATTCAGAGTCGAGTGAGTCGGCCTACGGTACAGCGTCATCTGCAGAAAGGTGCATTTTAGCTGCAGATTTATTATTAATACAAATATCAAATAAATCAGCGACGTTGTTGGGCTCAGCCTGCCCTTGGTAGGGTCTCCCAAGGACAACTGGGCCTGGTTTAAGGCCAGAACGAGTGTGAATAACACGACCTCTGAAAAAGCACTTTGGTGGTACCAAAGACACGGCTCAGCCTGTCCTTCGCAAAGTCGATCAGACAGCCAGAGGCTTACAGACATTGTTCAGAATCTAATGATCAATAAAATTATGTACAGTCGTGTCCTCTGGTACTAGCTCGTATCTTTGTTCCTCCTCACAGGGACTTCCTCCCTCGTGGATCCGGCATCGTCACTCGGCGTCCCCTCGTGCTGCAGCTCATCAACTGTCCCACAGGTGAGACTCACAGTGCAGAGACACGCGGTTCGTCCGTGCGGTGTCTGATCTGATCGTGTGATGTATATTGATCAGAGTATGCCGAGTTCCTGCACTGCAAAGGGAAGAAGTTCACGGACTTTGATGAAGTTCGTCAGGAGATTGAAGCTGAAACGGATCGAGTGACGGGGCAGAACAAAGGCATCAGTCCGGTCCCCATCAACCTCAGAGTCTACTCCCCCAATGGTAACACACACACACACACACACACACACACACACACACACACACACACACACACACACACACACACCTGTCCTGGTCCTGACTCTGCTGTCTGTCCTCAGTCCTGAACCTGACTCTGGTGGATCTTCCTGGGATGACGAAGGTCGCAGTGGGCGACCAGCCACCCGACATCGAGCACCAGATCAGAGACATGATCATGCAGTTCGTTACTAAGGAAAACTGCCTCCTATTGGCTGTTTCCCCAGCCAACTCTGACCTTGCTAACTCTGACGCCCTGAAGATCGCTAAGGAGGTTGACCCACAAGGTAAGGCTCCTGACAGCTCCACCTGCATCTTTCACCTGTACTGTTCTTTCCTGAACTAAATAAAGTGTTTCGGTAATGTCGCGCAGGTCTGAGGACCATTGGGGTCATCACCAAACTGGATCTGATGGATGAAGGGACCGACGCCAGAGACATCCTGGAGAACAAACTGCTGCCGCTACGAAGAGGTACAGATGCATGACATTACACCAAACCCTCTCATTGGTTGGTGGTCAGCTGTCTGCTCAGTCAGATTTGAAGTCACCTCAAACAGTTTCATTTCAAATTTCACTCAATGTGGAGGTGAAGAGACAGAACAGGCTCCAGCTGAGCAGACAGAGACAATACGAGACTTTCACTGTGTCAGGTTACATCGGGGTCGTGAATCGCAGTCAGAAAGACATTGATGGGAAGAAAGACATCACCGCAGCCCTGCAGGCCGAGAGGAAGTTCTTCCTATCTCACCCAGCTTACCGTCACCTGGCGGACCGCATGGGCACCGCCTACCTGCAGAAGATTCTCAACCAGGTAAATGCACAAGATCTCTCCCAAGTCTTTCTGACTGCAAGGATTTCAAATCTGTCTTTCCACAGGGCTGGGCAGTGAGTTCTGTTAGCTTAGCACAAACACTGTCTGATTTTTGAGGAAGTTATGAGGAGCAGGATTCTGGATTTAACAGGGAGCCAATGAAGGGACGGCGATACAGGAGAAATCTGCTCTCTTTCTAGTCCCTGTCAGGACTCTTGCTGCAGCATTTTGGATTAACTGCAAATGGAAGAAAGCAGTCTTACATATTTGTTTAATATGTGCGTTGAAGGACATGTCCTGGTCAAAAATGACTCCAAGGTTCCTCACAGCGTTACTGGAGGCCAAGGTAATGCCATCCAGAGTAAGAATCTGCTTAGATACCATATTTCTAAGCTTTTCAGGGCCGAGTACAATAACCTCAGTTTGATCTGAATTAAGAAGCAGAAAGTTAGCGGCCATCCAGGTCTTTATGTCTTTAAGACATTCCTGCAGTTTAACTAATTGGTGTGTGTTATCTGGCTTCATGGACAGATAGAGCTGGGTGTCATCTGCATAGCAGTGTAAATGTATGCTATGTCTTCTAATGATGCTGCCTAAGGGAAGCATGTATAATGTAAACAGAATTGGTCCTAGCACTGAACCCTGTGGAACTCCATAATTAACCTCAGTGTGTGAAGAGGACTCTCCATTTACATGCACAAACTGGAGTCTATTAGATAGATATGATACAAACCACTGCCTTTAATTCCACCTATGTTCTGATGTCAGTGATAAATAACAGAGCACCTCTCTGCTACCTCCAGCAACTGACCAATCACATCCGGGACACGTTGCCGGCGTTGCGCAGTAAACTGCAGAGTCAGCTGCTTTCCATTGAGAAGGAGGTGGAGGAGTACAAGAACTTCAGACCGGATGACCCGAGCCGCAAGACCAAGGCCTTGCTGCAGTAAGGACCAGCACAGATATTCACCTACGGCTCTCTTTAACATGCAGTTACAACGATTCAACGTGTCAAGATTCAACATGCATCATGCCAAGCTATGCGTTTTCTCTACACTCTACCAGTGTAGAGAAAACGCATAGCTTGGCATGAATGATTTCACAGCATATGTTTAAGGACTAATGAACAAGTCTGAATTTACTTTGGACACACAGGGTCTACAGTATACTTACAGACTCAAGTATACACATACACACTGATATTTGGTTGTCTCTTAGCAAGTTGCTCATCAAGCAGACACTTTTGGTATCAACAGGCTTCCAGATGATATTTGACATCTCTTCTTGGTAGAGTTCATTTAAACTCGGTTCCTTTACAGAGCCGGCTTTTAAGGTCTCCCATTTTCAACAGGGTTGAAGTCAGTTAATGTTAGCCTGCTTTATCCATTCCTAGTGTTAATGTGTGTTTGTCCCCAACTGTGTCCACGTTTCAACCCTGTAGTTACTGATTGAAGGTTACTCCATTACTTGAACAACTTTGTGTAATGTACCACTGGCACCAACCAGCCCAGAGCACGATGCTGCCTCCACTATGCGTGCTTGCTGCTGCAGTGCTCCTGCGTTTGAAAGCCTCAGCTTTACCTCTTGGACCGATTTTAGACCCCGAGTGACCCCGAGTGCATCAAACACATCCTTTTTATCACTAAGGAGACGTTAACAAGCCTCGTCATGTAAAAAGATATCGCAGAACATCTGAGGAGCTTGGAAAGAAATTTTCTTCCGAGAAGCTTCTCCAGTTCCAGACCAAAGGGTGGAGAGTCCCAGATTTTAGCCCTATGGGAGTGTCCCTTAATGAGATCGTTGACACAATATTGACCGTGGTGCCTCATCACATGAGCCAAGGTGTGAAAACAGGTGTGGGTCATTATCAGCAGAGGCTCCAGATGAACCCACTGTGAAACCTAGCCCCACCCTATCATGTGACTCACTGAGGTCAGATGACCCAGGATGTGAGTGGGTGTGTGAAGGATCTCAAAACTGGATTATAGATGGCAGTTGGTGTCGTAAGCCCCGCCCTCTGTTCCAGGATGGTCGTTCACAGTGGAGTAAATCTGTGTCCACTGTGAACGACCATCTTTGAACATGCGATGAGGCACATGATCAATAGTGGGTCAACGACCCTCTTGGGGACACTCCCATTAGGACTTGAATCTGGGACTCACCATCATTAGATTTATGAGACACTATATATGTAGAAGTCATGCTCTGCAGTGAGTCCACCCTGGAAAAGGAAGAGTTCGAAGAACTCGTTAGAAACGCCCAAAACGACATTCCTGCCTGTGACGAGCGGAAATCTCTGACCACAGTTCTATGAAGGCAGCTGAAGGAGGGGCTGTGTGCAGTTGCTGGTGAGCTGCTGTGTTGATAAGCTAGAGAGGACCAAGGGTCGAGGTGACAGTAGAGTCACGAGTGTGATTTCAGGTGAAGGGAGCACGACTAGATGAGCCTACAGGTGTGAGATTTAAGTGTCAGATGTCGGTTGGGTATAACCAGCGCTGTACGTTCACGGCAGGATGGTGCAGCAGTTCGCGGTGGACTTTGAGAAGCGGATCGAAGGGTCCGGGGATCAGGTGGACACCTACGAGCTGTCGGGAGGGGCGAAGATCAACCGCATCTTCCACGAACGCTTCCCCTTCGAACTGGTCAAGGTAAACGTTTCGCTCAGGTGACATCATCGCACCATGTGCGACATCATGCCGGTTCAGTGTGCAGCAGGACTTCCTGTGGCAGGCGAGTGATGTCATAAATGTGTTTGTGCAGCTGGAGAGTGACGAGAAGACTCTTCGTAAGGAGATCAGCTACGCCATCAAGAACATCCACGGGATCAGGTGGGTTTGTTTCTAAAGTCCTGCCTGATTGTAATATCAAACCTCGGTAAAAAATCCCTGTGTTTATTCTGTCTGCAGCCTGCCTGCAGTACCTCCACTGTACAGCAGGGGGTGCAGTGCGCATGCTACCTGTTCATTTCTCTCGGCACGTTCTTCCTGTTTGTATTCATGGATTATTAGCTTGTCATCTTTGAGGGCGCTGCCACTCAAAGATGTCTTCATCCGCTGAATAATCGACATTAGAGTGCGAGTTTCATCCATAAACATCTGCCAATGTTATCCTGGGAACGTGTGTGTGTGTGTGTGAGACGCTGTTACAGAGAAACAGTTACACTAACTGTGCTCAGACAGCAGACGTGCGTCCCTGCAGCTTACTGTAACAAGTGCTGCATAGCTTTGATCTTTTTTCTATTCAGTTCAATTTTATTTACACAGCGCCAAATCACAACAACAGTCGCCTCGAGGTGCTTTATATTGTACAGCAGCGGTCCCCAACCCCCGGGCCTCAGACTGGTACCGGTCCGTGAGTCGTTTGGTACCGGGCCGCGAGAGTTGAGGCTCAGGTGTGAAATGTATAGTTTTCAGGGTTTTTATCGGTTTTCAGCGTTATTTTATCGTTTTTATCGTTTACTCGGTTTTCCTGGGTCTTTTCACGTGTGTTCAATTCAATTCAATTCAATTTTATTTATATAGCGCCAAATCACAACAAAAGTTGCCTCAAGGCGCTTCATAGATACAGAGAAAAACCCAACAATCATATGACCCCCTATGAGCAAGCACTTTGGCGACAGTGGGAAGGAAAAACTCCCTTTTAACAGGAAGAAACCTCCGGCAGAACCAGGCTCAGGGAGGGGCGGCCATCTGCTGCGACCGGTTGGGGTGAGAGAAGGAAGACAGGATAAAAGACATGCTGTGGAAGAGAGACAGAGGTTAATAACAGATATGATTCAATGCAGAGAGGTCTATTAATACATAGTGAGTGAGAAAGGTGACTGGAAAGGAAAAACTCAATGCATCATGGGAATCCCCCGGCAGCCTACGTCTATTGCAGCATAACTAAGGGAGGATTCAGGGTCACCTGGTCCAGCCCTAACTATATGCTTTAGCAAAAAGGAAAGTTTTAAGCCTAATCTTAAAAGTAGAGATAGTTTCTGTCTCCTGAATCCAAACTGGAAGCTGGTTCCACAGAAGAGGGGCCTGAAAACTGAAGGCTCTGCCTCCCATTCTACTTTTAAATACTCTAGGAACAACAAGTAGGCCTGCAGAGCGAGAGCGAAGTGCTCTAATAGGGTGATATGGTACTACAAGGTCATTAAGATAAGATGGGGCCTGATTATTTAAGACCTTGTATGTGAGGAGCAGGATTTTGAATTCAATTCTGGACTTAACAGGAAGCCAATGAAGGGAAGCCAAAACAGGAGAAATCTGCTCTCTCTTTCTAGTCCCTGTCAGTACTCTTGCTGCAGCATTTTGGATTAGCTGAAGGCTTTTCAGTGAGTTTTTTGGACATCCTGATAATAATGAATTACAGTCGTCCAGCCTGGAAGTAATAAATGCATGAACTAGTTTTTCAGCGTCACTCTGAGACAGGATATTTCTAATTTTAGAGATGTTGTGCAAATGGAAGAAAGCAGTCTTACATATTTGTTTAATATGTGCGTTGAAGGACATGTCCTGGTCAAAAATGACTCCAAGGTTCCTCACAGCGTTACTGGAGGCCAAGGTAATGCCATCCAGAGTAAGAATCTGGTTAGATACCATATTTCTAAGCTTTTCAGGGCCGAGTACAATAACCTCAGTTTGATCTGAATTAAGAAGCAGAAAGTTAGCGGCCATCCAGGTCTTTATGTCTTTAAGACATTCCTGCAGTTTAACTCATTGGTGTGTGTTATCTGGCTTCATGGACAGATAGAGCTGGGTGTCATCTGCATAGCAGTGAAAATGTATGCTATGTCTTCTAATGATGCTGCCTAAGGGAAGCATGTATAATGTAAACAGAATTGGTGTTATGAATAAATCTTCTTTTTTTCGGTACCGGTACTAGTTTCATTTTGTTGTATTCATCCGCGACACCTTAAAGGCCGGTCCATGAAAATATTGTCGGGCATAAACCGGTCCGTGGCGCAAAAAAAGTTGGGGACCGCTGTTGTACAGTATATCCTATAATAATAGATACAGAGAAAAACCCAACAATCATATGACCCCCTATGAGCAAGCACTTTGGCGACAGTGGGAAGGAAAAACTCCCTTTTAACAGGAAAAACCAGGCTCAGGGAGGGGCGGGGCCATCTGCTGTGATTGGTTGGGGTGAGAGAAGGAGGACAGGATAAAGACATGCTGTGGAAGAGAGACAGAGATTAATGAGTGTGTGTCGCTGTGCTCGCAGAATTCTAATCCTTTAATTGTCCCACAAAGGGGGAAATTTGGTTGTATCAGCAGCAAAAACACACAAACAGACTAGAAACAGAAACACAATTTTTACATATTTACATCTTGGACAATAGCAAAGCAGAGTACTGTACAGTTATTAAAATTAGAGTACAGATAAGTGGCAAACCCAGGTTGTAGTGTGAAATGGAAAACTGAATACAGGGGTGAGTGTGAATGCGCTCACCTGTGCGCTCACCTGTGCGCTCACCTGTGCGCTCACCTGTGCGCTCACCTGTGCGCTCACCTGTGCGCTCACCTGTGCTCAGGACGGGTCTGTTCACCCCTGACATGGCGTTCGAGACGATCGTGAAGCGTCTGATCGCTCAGCTCAAAGAGCCGTGTCAGAAATGTGTCGACATGGTGATCAGCGAGCTCGTCAACACCGTCAGGCAGTGCACGCAGAAGGTACTACACATACTACGAGTACTATCATCGCACAGTACTAAGCGCTAATACACAGTACTGACTACAGTGACCTTTGACCTCCTCCTGCCTGCAGCTGGCTCAGTATCCGATGCTCAGAGAGGAGATGGAGAGGATCGTCACTCAGCACATCAGAGACCGAGAGAGCCGCTCCAAAGAGCAGGTTGGTCACATGACACCGTCGCCATCTTGGTATGATCCTGACCATCGCAGTTCAGGCACTGGGGAGTCGTGGCCTATCCCAGCTGTCATTGGGTGAGAGGCGGGGCTCACCTTAGCAGGTGGGCAGGCTGTGACAGGGCCGTCCTCTTCACCGCCACCAAGTCATAGAAGATTTGCAGGATACGTGCACATCACCTGTGTCACATGCCGCTGATGGCTGTCCGTCTCCCTCCTCAGGTGATGCTGCTGATCGACATCGAGCTGGCCTACGTGAACACAAACCACGAGGACTTCATCGGCTTCGCAAAGTAAGACCCTTAAACCGACTTCCTGTCAGGCTCACCTGTATCCCTGACACACAGGTACAGGTGTGTCACCTATCTGATACACCACCTGAGCTGTGTGAACACTCACCTGGGGTGTGTGTGTGTGTGTGTGTGTGTGTGTGTGTGTCAGCGCTCAGCAGAAAAGCAGTCAGATGAACAAGAAGAAGGCAGCAGGAAACCAGGTGAGTGTGTGCAGGTATCCTGGGAAAGGAGGAGCAACACGATGAAGTGTGGGAGGACGCCATCTTTAACCTCTTTTTCTTCCTCTGTCTCTAATGCCTCTGTTGCCACGGCAACCAGGATGAGATCATGGTGAGTGTGTGTGTTCTTGTGTAGCTAATGTAATGGGGAGGGTGAGGGTGCACCTTTGTTGGAGCTGGTTTACTGGAAACACGAAGCAGGCGTTAACCTGGTGTCACTGACCTGTGATATGCAGGTTTAAAGCAACCTTTGACCTTTGATCTGGATTTGAATCCTCCTCCTGAGGTGGTTCGTGATGTTGGTCCAGGTGTTATTTGATCTTGACCTGATACCAAACGTCCAGGTTTCTGCGGTGACTGCAGCCCAACGTCAGATGTTTTCACGTTTTAGCTAGCAGGCAGTCTGCGATTAGTGACATCATCAGCAGTCACATGTTTTACTGATGCCGTGCGCAGGTGATCCGTAAAGGCTGGCTCACCATCAACAACATCGGCATCATGAAGGGCGGAGCCAAAGAGTACTGGTTCGTCCTGACTGCTGAGACGCTGTCCTGGTACAAAGATGATGAGGTAACACACACTGGCACAGAAACCTGCACAAACGCATGCTCACACCTGCACCGTGCAGCGCTGTGTAGCAGAGCATGATGTTTTATGTACCAGCTGGTTTTGTTTGTGTGCAGAGCTTGTGCCATTATACATGAGACATGTATTTCAAAACTGTCACAATCTGCAGTACAAACCCCGGCTGGACGAGTCATTTCAACAGACCTAATTACCCCTCACAGTCTGCAGGAGGAAACCGTGACAAACACACACATGTAAACACGTTGTTGCTCATTTCCATCAGCAGGTTTTTTGATACCAAAGGAAGGTGTCACATGGATCCAGCACAAACATTTTATTTCTATTTAAAGTTAAATCTAGTTAAATAAAGGTTTACTGAGAGGGCAGAAGCCCAAAAGGCTTTATGCTATTTATCTCACTGCTTTCATTGCGCCTCCTACAGGAGAAAGAGAAGAAGTACATGCTGCCTGTAGACAACCTGAAACTGAAGGACATTGAGAAGAGCTTCATGTCCAGCAAACACATCTTCGCCCTGTTCAACACTGAGCACAGGTCAGTGTGATCAGCCACGTCCACACACTGAGAGGTGCTCCAATAAAACGACGAGCGTCCAGCTCCTACGGTAACGTTTAACAAAGTTAGTTTCCATCTGAGTGTGATGTGCTGTGATCGAACCGAGAACGAAAGCGTGCGGTTAAAAATCTGAAGGTCAGCGAAGATGGAAACTAAACGCAGCGACATTTGGACACACAGCGATGTGCCAGCTGCAGCGGCTCGAAACACATCAGCACAGATGTTTCCGGTGAAGGAGGAGGATTTTAAACTGTTCTCAGTCAAAGTTTAGGCTCTCTGATGGCGCAGACAAACGCCGTCACGTGACAGGAAGTAGACATGGAAAATGGAGACGTGTTTTTCAGCAGCAGATGAGATATGTGTGTGTCGTTGGTTCTGATGATGATCCTGTGATTTATGTCTGATCATAACTGAAACTGTGATGATGTAGGAACGTGTACAAGGACTACCGTCAGCTGGAGCTGGCCAGCGAGTCTCAGGACGAGGTCGACGGCTGGAAGGCGTCTTTCCTACGTGCTGGAGTGTACCCTGAACGCAGCGTGGTACGCCCCAATTTTTACTGTGTTATAACAATATTATTACTGATGTTATTACTTATTACTGCAGTACAATTACATGTAAATACTTTATTCTGTCCTCTCCACACCCTCCATCAGGATAAAGAGAAGGTGAGTCTCTCATGGTGCACTTCAGGTGGAGGTGGTGTGTGTGTGTTTAACAGTCAGCGTGTGCAGGTGGAGGTCGAGGAGGCGAGTGGCGACGGGCAGATCCACAGTCTGGACCCTCAGCTGGAGCGGCAGGTGGAGATCGTCAGGAACCTGGTGGACTCGTACCTTGCCATCATCCACCGCACCATCAGGGACCTGATCCCCAAGACCATCATGCACCTGATGGTCAACAATGTACGACACACACACATACACACAAGGCCATACAGGAAGTCATGTTGTGAGTCACGTGACCTCCTCTCTGCTCCTCAGACGAAGGACTTCATCCACGCTGACCTGCTGGCTCAGCTGTACTCTTGTGGAGACCAGAACACCTTGATGGAGGAGTCCCAGGAACAGGTGAGGCAGCAGGCGGACAGGTGGAGGTGGGAGGGGCTCGGGTTTTAAGCCAATCAGACTCAGACTCTGCTTCTTCCTGCTCTCGTCCAGGCTCAGCACCGCGATGAGATGCTCAGGATGTACCACGCGCTGCGCGAGGGCCTCAGCATCATCGGTGACATCAGCACCTCCACCATCACCACAGCGATGCCTCCGCCTGTTGACGACTCGTGGCTGCAGGTGACGGGGATGCCGTCAGGACGCAGGTATGCCGCTAACAGATGGGCCGTGCTGCGTAACAGACCATGGGCGGCATCGCTGACACTCGGCTGGTCTCTGCAGGTCCCCCATGTCCAGTCCGACCCCCCAGCGCCGGGCCCCTCCTGGCCCTCCTCGTCCAGGTGGTCGTGCCGCCCCGGGTCCCCCCTCCCGTCCGGCGGTGTCACCTGATCCTGGACCCCCACCCTCTATCCCCTCACGACCCAACAGAGCGCCACCACCTGGAGTTCCCAGGTAACGCCCCTCCTAATCCGTGTTTATAACAGGAAACCTGAGGTCACAGAGGTCAGGTGATCAGCAGCACGGTCACAGGCTCCTAGCGTGTGCTGAGTTCAAATGCAGTCAGGACAGGTGAGTTTCTGG
>NC_140472.1:36906299-36961299 GCF_051167445.1 Perissodus microlepis | reverse complement strand
CAGAGCATGTGTGGCTGAAATAGGACGTGTTAGCAGTCCAGTACAGGACGTGGGAGCCTCACTCATGTTGGATCAGTTTAGTGAATGAGTGATAGTCACCCCTGTTTGGTTCTATGTTTGGACTTTTAGAAAATTTGATCAGATTTATGCAGAAATGTTGAAACGTACTCACAAACCTTCAGTGATTGGGAGGAAGCTCTCAGCGTCAGAGCAGGTAGCTCCGCCTCCCTCATGTTGACCATATTTGGTTATTCTTTCAGAATCTCTATCAGTGACCAGTGAGGAGTTCACCAATGGTACGTCAGATGTCTGTGTGATGTCACTGTTTCCACCCTGTGTGTTTGTCTCATCGCCCAATCAAACTGTTGCGCTCACCGTGTGATACCGCCCATTTTCCTAGCATCAGTGTGACTACCAGCTCCATCGGCCCGTGACTGACCGTCTGTCTCTCTGTCTGTCTGTCTCCAGTCGGAGGGCTCCTGCATCTCCATCCCGACCATCCAGACCAGCCTCTGACTCCGCCCTCTGACAGTCACACACACAAGCATACGAAACACGTGACCCGTGTGAAACGGCCGTTCCATCAGTGCTCCATATGTGGTTTCACAGCATGGACACTTTACTCAGATTTCCCTTTGGTCACATGCTGCACCAGACCAGCTCTGACTGGTTCAAACCTCAGACTTATTCCAGCCTGCTTAAACTGGTTCTAACTGGTTCTAATTCCAGCTTGATATTGATGGATGGGTTACTGGTACCAGCAGGATGATCCGAGCGGGTCCTGATGGTTTTTGTTTTAAACTCGGCTTCAGTGGTTCATATTAGTTCTAACTCAGCCATATTTGAATGGACTGCTTTCCAAATCTGCTCCTTGTTTGGGTCCATCTACTGGTTTCACTGGTTCCTGTCAGTTGTTCCGATATACCGGTACCAACTGGTTCTTGAGAAATCCAGCCCTGACGTAGACCTGGCTGGTTGGTTTGAACAGACTGGTTGCCCAACATGCTGGTACCAGCTGTTTTAGCCAGTTCTGGTTGGCTCCGGTAAGTTTCAGCAACTGGTTTCTTTACATCTAACAAGTTTCTGCTGGTTCCAGTCTGTTGGATCTTCTAACTGGTTTAAATGTATAAGCTGCTCACCGAACGCCCTGCTTACTGGTACCATCTGGTTCCATCAAGATCTACCGTGATCATGAGGATCACTGCTGGCTCTAACCAGTTCTGTTTGTACTCATGTGACCTCTGACCCCTGTACCAGTTGGCCTTTCTCCTCATTTACTCTTCTCCTCTTTTGCTTTCTGTCATTTTTTTCCCAGTCGTCCCAGTAAAGGTAGCCCCGCCCACGGAGAGAGTCCCCAGTCTTCGATTGAGGGTTAAGCTGAACGGAGTGTGTGTTTGTGTCTCACTGAAGCTGTGTTACTGTGAACCTTCGTAGTAATAAACATATTGATTATTATCAGCACTTATTCTGACTGTATAGCAGCTGATCAGCAATACATTGTGTGTAAATATGACGTTTGGTCACGCCGCAGACAGAAACACGTGACCTCAGCAGGTCTGTCAGTACTGTGGACGACTCCGGAGGAGACGAGGCGAGGAGGAGGTCTCTGCTCTGGATGTCCCAGCTGAGATCATCTTCATGTTCACTTCCTGTTCTGATCCATGGTGCCGTTTCTTTACAGTGTAAAGTTTACAGTTTTAACTTGTGTATTTATCTATTTATTGTATTATTTATTTTACTCTGCTGGAATTCCACGTTTGTTTCTGCTGGCATCTGTCCTTCCACCTGTAGCTGCACTGAACATGTGACATGTGTGGATTACCATGCACCATCCTCTAAGCACAAACATAGGCTGAAACCAGCTGTACACAGGCCTTGTGAACGGTCATGTAACTGGCTCAGTTTGTGCGTTTGTAACTGTCAAAGTTATGGACAGTACTGAATCCAGATGTTTCCAGAGATGGGCTGTGACCTCTCAGCTGGATCCAGGGACTCAATCAGTCTGTGCTCAGACTTTATGAGCGGTTCAGCAAAGACGGTGTAACAGATGGACGTAGCTGCCGTGATGTTTTATATTTTTGAATGCCAGTATGAAGCCATGAGACGAGCTTCTCTCACCATGGCCATCTCAGTGTGTTGACACATGTGTGACGATTGAGGGGTGGAGCCAAGAGGCCCGATGAGTTTTTCAGAAACATGCAGCGATCAAAATGTTTGAAATTGACTCGATCTGTTATTGGGTTCGAACTGAGACGAGCAGCAGGGACCAAAAACTCACCAGGAAGTGTTTACAGAGGTCACGGCCAGGGTGGTTTTTCAGAGACTTCTGTGGGACTGGCAAGTCTACCACAGCTAATGCCCCCTGGTGGCCATTACAAAGATTGCAGCTTTAGTGCGTCACGTTTCAGACCCAGAAGCTATGTCCATCTTTTATACCGTCTTTAAGGTGGGATAGTTAGCTGTGAGTTAGCTAGAATAAAGGTAGCTTAAGGTCAAATTTGATCCCTCCACAAATCAAATCCTGCTGATGCGGTTTCCGTTAAAGGTCAAATTCGGTCCGATGCCCTGAACCCTTCACATAGTAATCGGGCTGTTAGAGGTAGAGAGCTGTTATCACATCTACATCAGAGAGAGAAAAAATTGAAAAGCAGCACAGTGCTCGCTGAGCTCACCCACCTTCAGCTAACCATCCCGTCTTACCTCTGATCTACATCTGTTCCACAAATGTTTGTCCGGTGTAGCTATTGCATGGACCACGAAGCTACCAGCTGGTTCCAAATGGATCGTTGTGGTTCCTCCTTCCCTTTCCTGGTTCCAGCTGGTTCTACCTCTTCATCTAACGCCAGCAGGGTTGACATGTTTTTTGTTCTTCTTCATTTCCTCATTGGTTTATGGTGAGCTTCCTCTGATGTGAAGATCAGAGGAAGCTGTGACTGAAGCGATGAGGAGATAATGTTTGTGGAGGTGGCCCGGTTTCTCTGGAGGTGGGGTTGGTTTTGTGCTGCTTATGCGAGCAAAGTGTCAAGCGATCGTGTTTCCTGTTTGGATGTACCAGCTGATCTCCTCACTGTGTTGTGTTTGTTCTTCATGTTGTGGTGATTTTGTAGAGTTAGTTAAGCTCCGAGCAGCGTTCAGCGCCGCCACCGCCGCGGGGCATTAGCTGTGCCGTGTCGTCGTTGTCTACATTAACGTCTGCATGCTTGCCGTATGAGTTTATCAATCAGTAAAGTGTTGCACTTTGCTCTGCAGCGGCACACTCCACGCACCTCGGCCCCTCTCACACCTGTGCTTGTGCATAGTTACCTGTGTATGCTCTCAATATGAATCTATGTGCAGCGAATATGACGATATAGAAATGTACCATATATATGTGAGCAAAAAGCTAAACTAAATATGCAGCGGCCAACACTGTAGTGTGTGTGTGTGTACAAAAGAGAGAGTGTGTGTAGATCTGTTGTGTATTAGTGTCATGTGATCAGGGCCCAAAGAGATATGAATAAAGTTTGTGTGAATGAAGATGACTTTGACTCTTTATCACCCACTCACCTCCTGACACCATCATCAGTCACATGACATGTCACATGACCTCTTGATATGGGGTTTTCTACTTGATATGTTTCTCTTTCTCGCTCTGTCTCTAATTCATCCTAGCTAACATACATCAACATCCTGTTATCATCTAAGCTATGGGTTGTGTTAGGAAGCTAACGTCAGTTAATCACATATTTGAGGGGTCTAATAATGACCTATGACAGTTGTGCATCCACAGTCTGTATCACTGTATCTGAAATATAATTGGCTCAATTCAGACATTTAGTCATGTGAACTATCATTGTCTCCTGGTAAACCATAAATTCAAAATGTTTACATTTCCTCTACCGTGAACTACAGATCAATGAGGCTGTATCCCAATTCAGGGTCTGCAGCCTTAGAGTCCACAAGGGTCACGTACTCAAAGACCACTAAAGCCGGAAGTGAAATGGGACGGTCTAGCCTCCATCACGCTGCCCAGGTTGCCTAGCAACCATGATACTAACCGCTGGAAACGTTTCATACAGCTTTGTTTGACAGAAATGAAGGAGAAAATCTTTTGTCCATTTGTTTGTTTGTTTCTACAGGAGCTTTGCGTGATTTAATAAGTATCTGAGGCTGAGACCACAGGACTGTAAAACATGATAGTTGGGCTTCATTTCTGTACTGAACAGTCATTTTAAGATTAGCTTGTAAATAACAATTAGCTAATGTTGTTCATGAGACTAAAATCATCTCACTGTGGTAATGTAAATATAATATGGACAATATTATAGTTATTATATTAATCATTATTAGTTATTACAGCAGTGAGTTTGAACTCTGTGTCAAACACTGAGCTTCAGTAAAGATTCAAGTTGCAGTTATTTATATTTCCTGTCACCTTAAATCTTCACTCAAAGACAGGTATCTTTGACAGTGTATATATAGATGTATTATATATATAAGAGACAAATATTGTTCTTTTAATATGTTGGCCTTACTAAATTTGTTTCAATGCTTAGATATATGTGTAAAAAGCAAATGTACGAGCTGTGATAATTGTTTCTGATAGAATGAAGAGTAGACTGATATATGAAATATTCCTTTATTGGGTGAGAAAATCAGACCATGTCATAACTGCTTTAAGTCATACAGAATAGATATCAGAGCCTTAACCCTTTAAAGCCGGTGGGAGCGGGCATGCTCCATTTTGCATAACTATTTTTAAATCCCGGTAGCACTGCAACCACGTAAGCTGGCGCAATAATTTTTTTTGCATATGAATGAGTTGAGTTGTACTTACATCTTATGCCATCAGCTTGTCCTCGGTCACAGTTGCCTTCCACATATAGCTTTGCAAAAACTGCAAAAAAAGCACTTGCAGCAACAAAAACATAATATTCCAGAAACAGGCTTTGCCGATCTGATCAGCTGTTTGTAACACTTCCTACGTCCATCAGCGTGAAATTTCGCATGTCCGCCATGTCCTGCCCGAAACCAGAAGTGACGTCATTTTGCGGAAATGTAGTTTTTTACCATCAGGGCCTTAGGAGCCTATACTGGTGTTTTTAAAAGTTATGTTTGACTTTGTGACTTTCTGTGTCGTTTCTGGGATGCTGAGGACTCATATTGCACTGCTGGAAATAGTTTATTTTGATGCATATGCTGTTATTTTGCAAATTTGCAATATAATATTTATTTTCGTTTTTCCTGCAGTATATAAAAATTGGTGTATTTAAAAAATAAAACTATGAAGACACTTAAAATAAATTTCCTGTGGTGGGAAACTATTTTGTGCAACTTTTTTGTATTTACAGTTTTGAGGTATAAGCCTCTTAAATTTCTCTAACTAGAAATATATGTTAAAAAACAAAAACGATTTTCAATTTTTTTGTAGTTTATTGCATTTTTTGCAATTTATGTATAAAATATATTTTTATTATTACTATGCACTTAATGCATACATATTATTAAAATTTGGGCTATAATACTTGTATTGATGTATATCAACTTGAAATGCTCCCAAAAATGGCACTACAGCATGTAAAAATATAATATAAGCTCTAGCGGACTTGGTTCTATGCTAGGTCTTAAAGGGTTAAACAGGCTGACTTCTGCTAAATGGGTCAAACTGGGCAGAAAGTCTACAAACACATAACATCCTTATAGAATATGATGTAACACTATAGATCAACTTACCTCAGAATATATAAAGCATATAAACAATTACAGCAACATGATGCAACAAACACAGCAGTGCTACTGATCCAAAATACTCAAAGCTTCATAGAACTGAAACAAACATTTATTTTTAGCTCCATTCTACTGCTGATACATATTTTAGGTTTCTGAACATTAAACTTGTTGCTGCCTTTCATAGTGTGTAACTTGAAGGCCCTGAGTACTTTCTCCCACACTGAAAACACTGGGATGATAACATTATTTGAACATTACCTAATAAGACTGATTCAGGACAGACAGTTAGTTATGTTAAACTTTCCTAGCAGTCCTTCACAAACAGGGAACAGTCTGTCTATTCTCTCCATCTGTCAGCTGCTGCTGGCTCTTCCTCCTCCTCTTCCTCACACACTGCTGAGTTTGTCCTAGTGGATCATCAGGGGTGCAAAGCCTCACAGATGATGTGCAGCAGTGGGTCCCTCAGTCTGTCCTCACTCTGGACACTTGCAGTCGTCACACATGGAAATCAAATGTGTGATAAGCTGCAGGATTCAAACACAAGTGTAACTTATAAACACATGTTCATACTTTTATTCCACAATCAGAGAGAAAGAAACAGAGAGAGAGTGCAGGACAGACAGACAGGTGACAGTCTCAGGTGTATACACTGCCTCCGCTTCAGCTTCAGCCTCGCCTGGTCCAGCCTCTGCCTCCGCCTCGTCTGGTGCTGCGGGGGCCACGCAGCCTTCAGGTCCCCAACTGCTGCCTCAACATCGTCGGTCATCTGCCAGGCCACTTGTTGGGCATCGTCGCCACTGTGGGCGACCTCCTGAACGCCGCCACTGCCTTCCGAATGGCCAGCCTCCAGACTTGCTCTGTCGCTGCCTCTGCCGTCCGCACAGTTGGCCCCCAGAACTGTTTGCCCGTTGCCGCTGTTGCCGTCCACGTGGCCGGCCTCCGGACCTGCCCCGTTGCCGCTGCCTTTCGCACGGTCGGCCTCCGGAACTGAACTGTTTTGCCCTCCTGCGCTGTCGGCCTCCGGGTCGGCCCCCTGAACTGTTTGTTGGGTTTGTTTTTCTTGACCATCAGTGAAGTTTGTTTTTGGACTCTGGGGGACGGGGCTATGGCTCCCCACACTCCCTAGCAATTACATTGAGAAACCTTTTGAATACAAGCGTGCTGATGCACACAGGTGTAAACACAGGTGTACACACAGGTGTTCACAGACACAAACTACACCTTTCTTGGCTGCTACCTCAAAGCACATTGTGCGCTGTTGATCTTACGTGCTGCACAATAACATGTAATATTTAGTAGCTACTGTTATCTACTGTTAGCTAGTTTATTGTGATGGTGTTGTATTTATTATGTTGCTCTTTCTTGTTTGTTTTCTCTTCTGGTTTTTTATCTCCATACAGGTGATCCAGGTGTTTTGTTTCTTTTTTTTTTCCTCTCCCCTTTCTCACCATCTCTTCTCCCCTCTATTTTTTCTTTCTCTCGCTCTCTTTCTTTCATTTTTTCTCCCTGTCCTATCCCCCAGTCATGTCTGTCCTGTCTGTAACAACCGAAAATCAAATCAAATAAATACATAATTATAATAAAGGTCAATCAAATGGACCAATATGGCCATGATGATCCAATTGGTAAAGATCCAAATGGGACAGGCAAAAAAAACACCCCCCAAAAAAAAAAAAAAACCCCATTTGCACATAAATAATTGACACAATATTCAGTACTTACTTTTAAGTGTTACTCTTCGGCCGCTCTGCTTCAGCCGTCTGCCGTTTTTTGGGGGCAAAATTATCCACACCCACCGCCGCGCTATGAAGTCTGGGATATGTTGGGCCATACACCGCCACATCCTTAAAAGTCAGGGAAATGAAGGACGCATTTCGAGCAGCCTTTGATTTGGGACAGCCTTCGTCGTGTCACTGTGACGTAATCGGCTTTAAAATGCGGCCTTTAAGGCTGCAGACCCTGAATTGGGATACAGCCTTAGTATTGGACAGATGGGGTGTACCACTGTCAGAGAGGTGCATTGAAACAATCAGTGACTTTTCTTTCTTTTTTTTAATTCAAGTGTTTATTGAAGTTATGCAAAAAAAATAAAATGAAACGTACAATATTTGATATTTGATGGATAAAGAAAAAGAAGAGAGAACAAAACAAAACACACAAAACAAAGAAACATACGTACAGACAGGTATAGTATGTAACTATATACATCCAGAGAGAGGGCAACTGAAAAGCCAACACTTTCAGTAGCAGATGGTGACATAGCATTAGTACATGTTATTATCAAAAACAAAACAAGCAAACAAAGGTTTACCCAACCATTCCTTCAATGATGAATATCAGCGATATCTGGCCTTATAGGACTCATATAGTGGAGCCATTTTCCCCAGTGTTTTACAAATTTCTCATACTCAAAATTCAATAAAAAAGTAATCTTTTCCATCTTGTAAATTTAAAAAGTTACATCAATCCAGCTGTTTAATGTTGGAGAATCCTTGCAGCCAGTAGCACACCAAATAACTATTTATCTATACCCTTTATGTCTGAGGGTATGAACCCCAAAAATATGGATTTAAAATCAAAGGGTAAATATGTACCAAATATGTTTTGCATCACTTTGTGGACTTCTCTCCAATAGTTCTTAATATTCTTACAATCCCAAAATATATGGTAGTGGTGTGCTGTTTCGTAGCCACAGTTCCTCCAACATTCACAACTTCCTTCATCATAATGTGCCTTTATAGCTGGGGTAATGAAAAAAAACGAGCGAAACTTTTCCAGCAGAATTCCTTCTATACATATGATTTTGTACTTTTCCAATGAAAAGAACAGATGTTCTGCCATTCCTCTTCTGTAATTGCCAGACTTCCCTCTTTCTCCCATCTTTCTTTTATATACTTTGTTGAATAATTGCTGAGATCATGAAGACTTTTGTGTATTTGTGAGATTACACCTTTCTTAAATCAGTGACTTTTCAACTTCATTGTTGTCACCTGGTCAGCTATAAAGAGATCATCAATCAGTACAGGACAGCCTTGAATCAGTGTCGGGTTTCGCCAACAGTTTTTTAGTGACCATAATGAGGGTTCAGACGAAAGCTCAACATTATTTAATGACGTTGCTCTTTGATCCAATCCTTCAACTGTTAGGGTTATCTCATGAAACACTTCTGCAAACTCACTGAAACAGATTAAACTGAAACACGATACTTAAACACGTAGTGACCCTACACAAAACTAAGACCACCAGTGTGTTCTTGTTTTTGGTTTCTTTTCCATTATTGCACTTGCACAGTGTTTTCGGTTTGGCACCAACGCTCTGTTCAACTCCTCAGCTTTCCAGCTGGCTCTCCCATCACTCCTGGCGTTACTAAAAAATTGAGAGACCTGATTACGCAAGTAGTAGATGCTAGTCTGGACAGATTTACTACTCAGTAATTCATACAGCTCTTTTAGTGTGCGAGACATAAAAGTGCCCTGGTCAGTCAGTATCTCTTTCAGGATACCAGCTTTGGACATGACCTGAAACATTGGCTGTGCCACACTCTTTGCTGAAATACTGCGCAGTGGCACTGCTTCAGGATATCTAATTGCAAAATTCACTGGAACTAATACAAAGTAATATCCAAGTGCACTCTGGTGAACAGGCCCAATGGGGTCCATGCCAATGCGCTCAAATGGGTCATCCATTAATGGTAATGGGCAGAAAGGTGTGTTATTACTGAAACGTGTTTTTTCTGAAATGTGTTTTTCATGAAACGTGCTTTTACTAAAACATGTATTTACCAAAACAGGTTTGTTACTGAAACATGTTTTTAGTGAAACATGTTTTTAGTAACACAGATTTGGTAATGAAACACGTTTTTACTGAAACATAGTTTTAGTGAAACAGGTTTTTAGTCAAATAGGTTGGCAGCTGAAACACATTTTTACTGAAACATAGTTTTAGTGAAACAGGTTTTTAGTAAAAAAAGGTTGGCAGCTGAAACACGTTTTTACTGAAACGTTTTTAGTGAAACAGGTTTGTTACTGAAACATGTTTTTACTGAAACAGGTTTGTTACTGAAACAGGTTTTTACTGAAACATGTTTTTACTGAAACAGGTTTGTTATTGAAACACGTTTTTACTGAAACATGTTTTTACTTTTTTTTTTTGTTGTTTTTTTGTTTTTTTGTTTTTTTGCCTGTCCCGTTTGGCTCTTTTGCCATCAGAATTATTGTCTAAAGGCAAAGAAAGATGCCCAACGGATTTACTTTACCAAATTGACCATCCCAGCCTTGCCGTAATGGTCCATTTGATTCACCTTTTATTGTTTATTTTATTTTCACTTGCTGAATACGGGACAGACTTGACTGGGGGAAAGAAGGGGAGAAAGAAAGAGGGAAAGAGAAACAGCTGAGAAGAGGGACAAGGGCAAAAAACAAAAACCAACAGAATGGGCAGAAAAAGAAAAAAAAGTGCATCTATCGATCACCTGGATCACCTGTTGAGAAAGAAAAAAGAAAACAAGTAGAGGAGAACAAGAGTAATAGAATAAACAACATCACAATGATATATGGGAATATGACAGTAAATACTAAATATTAAACATTATTGTGCAGCACATAAGATCAACAGAACACAGTGTGCTTTGAGGTAGGAGCCAAAAAGGGTGTAGTTTGTGGGTGTGATCAACCGTGTGTACACCTGTGAGCATGGACGCGCTTGTTTTTTTAAAAGGTTCCTTCATGTAATGATCTGCTAGAGGGTGTGGGGAGCCACTGCCCCGTCCTCCAGGGCATGAAGCAGGTATGGAGGAGATCAAAACTCCAGACATCCAGAGGCCCCCAGAACACAAGAGACCAAGGAAGACCAACAGAGGGGCAGCCGCGCCACTGTCCCAGAAAGAGCTGAGGAGAGTCCCAGATGAGGGCTCACCCAGCAGCCGCGGAGCAGAAGCCAGGGGGGGTTGCAGTGACGCGCCCGTGAGCTCCGCCGGCAGCCAGCTGTGCCTGAGTGACCGAGCCCCAGGCCGAGAGGCCGGGGGCACCCCACCTCCGAAGTGGCCCGAGCGAGCCCCAGGCTCCAGGCCCCGATAAGCGGCCGCCAAGGAGTGAGCCGGTGTGTACCTGGACGCCCATCCCCAGACACAAAGAACCACCAACGCACCGATGTCTGAGGGAGTCCGCCACTGGCAGGGGAAGTGGTGGTGGGGGGGGGGAGATAGGCCTCCAAACCTTGAAGGGCCTGAGATGTCCCCAGAGAGGTGGCGTCTGATACCCAACCTGACATATAGACACAGACATACAGGCACACACAGATACAAACATCCATTCCCACCTTCATGCTCTCATATGCACTTACTCCACACTCAACCAACGTGGAGACAAACATAAAGAGACGCTGTACACACAATCACACTCCCCAAGCGTACTCTACAAACCGGGTCTAGGTACCCTTGCCCCTGGAGGGGGGAACTGCACCCAGACCCAGGTGGTGTAACCCTTTTCCCTGCGGTGGGGAGAGGCAGACCGCCCCGACTCCGCAGCAGCAGGGAGGCCCCACACTCCAGACCGCAGTCGGACGGCCAACTCCTCCTTCTAGCCCCCCCGCTCCAGCAGGCCGCAGAGAACGGGGGTGAGAGAAGACTCCAAACCTCCCTCCACCCGCTCATTGTAGTGTTGATGCATGTGTGTTCTAAGGTGCATTTAAAACCCAGGAGGGCATGGAGCTACCTGCCAGAGAGCAGCAGGTAAGCGCATAGTCCCTCCTGCTAGCCCTCAATGTCTACGTGTATTTAAAATTGAGAGGTGGGCAACGACGCCAGGGGTAAGGTGTACACCCTGATGGTCTTTTGGAATCCGTGTAGCGTGCCCACCCCCAAGATCCTATATGTATGTGTAATGAGAGTGTGAGTAATGTGAATGTCTAAGTTGTGGGATAAAATTGAGGCAGAGGCAGCCAGAAGGGGACAGGGGGTGGGGGTGGGGGGGGGGGGGGTAGCCTCCTCTGCACCCTGGTGACACACCCCTACTCCAAGGCCCTGCATGTGTGGGTGGTTGTGGTGGAGCGGGAAGAGGGAGGCAGCTGGAGATGGGGAGGGAAGGAAGGGAGGGGCAAGTGACCCCTCCCTGGGGCCAGCTCCCCCGCTGACCCCAGTAGGCACCCCCATACTCCGCGACCCGCCAGGGAAAGGGGGCCCAGGCCCATCCAGACCGGGGCCCAGTGCAGCAGCGCCGCCCGGCCCCACAGAGCCCGGGACAGTCCACCCAACCCCACCACAGAGAAAACTGCACCCACCCCACCATCCACTCATATTCCAGACTACATAAGACAATAGACGCCCAGGCTGAGATCTTCCTCCACCTCTCCTGTATCTCCCCCTCCTGCAGAGAGAGTTCCTGAAGAGAGGAAAGCTCCTGCAAGATGTGACAACCTCTCTCACCAGTTGAAGAGCCCCCCAGGTGGCTCGACGCACTGGCGGCACCCTGCGCCAGGGCTGGGCCCCCATGCACCCACCCGCCCACAGCCCCGGCAACACACCAACCAGGACCCAAGCCCCCGAGGCCCGGCCAGGGCCCCAGCCCAGAGACGGAGCACCCCCAGAACCTCACGCCCATCCCGGACCCACCCAGGGGCAGCCAGGCTACCAGGTCAGTAACCCACGTCCGTCAGCACAGACCCTCCCCTAGCCCCGCTGCACGCAGCCACGAGGAAACCGTCACCTGAGAGCCAACAGAGCCCCTAATTGGACACGACCGCTACCCCGGGTTGAGCCCCCCAAGAAAGATGCCTCCGAGGAACCCCCCGACGCCCTAAGCCCGTCCCTACCCCCACACCAATCACAACAGTGAAGGCGGGACCAAACTATGACCCCCCACCCCCACTAGGTGATGAAGCTGATCAAAGGAGCCCAGAGCAATTGATCTGATGTGGTGGCAGAGGCTGTATCAAGACTAATGTAATCTAATAGATAATTTCTATATTGGTTAGAATTAAGATTATTTTTATTTTTCCAGTTCATGAGGACTGTTTTCTTGGCTATGCATAGGGCAGTATTCTTTTCTGAAGTGACATTATCTAAGCTGCCCAACAAACACACTAAGGGGGAAGTTGGAATGTTACATTTCAGACACTTTGATAAGTCTTCACATATCTCGCACCAAAACTTCTGAACTGGTGGACAGAACCAAAGAGCGTGGATATAATTGTCCGGTGAATTGGTTTGGCAGTGTGAGCAGTTGTTGGTAGACGTAAAGCCCATCTTGAACATCCGATGACCTGTATAGTGCACTCTATGTAATATTTTGTATTGAATTAATTGAAGACTGGGATTTCTGATTAGATGAAAGGTTTTTAAGCAAGTCTGAGACCAGAAGTTTAGGTCTAAGTTAACTGATAAATCCGCTTCCCATTTTGCAGTAGGAAGTGATATTGATTCATCTGTTTTAGAAAACATTCTGTATATTTTGGATAGTAATTTGGGGGTTTTAAGAGTAAGAAATTGAACCACACTTGGTGGTGTTTGTAGTTCAACTTGACCCAGTTTAAATTTCTTTTTTACTATGGATTTAATTTGTTGATATTCTAAAAATCTTTTCTTGTTGATCCCATATTGTGTAACTAGTCCGTCAAATGAAATAAATTCTGTTCCTTCTAGTATATGTTCTAAATATTTGATTCCTTTACCACTCCAATCTGAAAAGTTTATCATATTATTGTTTTGTAATATGTCAGGGTTGTTCCAGATAGGTGTACGTTTGCATGGGATTAATGAAGACTCCGTCAATTTTAGAAACTCCCACCATGCTGTCAGAGAAGAGCTGATGTTGATGCTTTTAAAGCATTCATGTCGTTGGATGTTTGAGCTGATAAATGGTAGATCTGAAATCTCTAGATTATTGCAAAGTGCCTGTTCTACATCTAGCCAAGGTTCATCTAAGAGGGTATGTTTTAGCCATCCTGAGATAAACTGAAGCCTGTTGGCTAAGAAGTAGTGCTGAAAGTTAGGTAGTTCTAATCCTCCTTTATCCTTGGTCTTTTGTAGTGTTTTTAAGCTTATACGTGGGGGTTTATTTTTCCAAAGGAATTTGGACATACATGAATCTAGAGATCTGAACCAATCTTGTGGCGGTTTAGTTGGGATCATTGAGAATAAATAATTTATTTTTGGTAAGACCATCATTTTTATAGCGGCAACCCTTCCCATGAGTGATATGGGTAGACATTTCCACCTAGCCAGATCACCTTCTACCTTCTTTAAAAGTGGGATATGGTTTAATTTAGTTAGATCTGCAAGCTTGGGAGAAACATTAATACCTAAATATTTTATATTTCCCGATTGCAGTGGTGTAGAAGAGGAATTATGGAGGGAGCAATTAATCGGTAGGACTGTAGATTTTGACCAGTTAATTGAGTAATCTGATATTCTTGCAAAAGAGTTTATCAATTCAATCACCCCAGTGATATTGGTTTGTGAATTTTGGAGAAAGAGTAACACATCATCCGCATAAAGGCTGATTTTATGTTCCACGTTCTTGCATTTTATGCCCTTAATTACTGAATTCTGTCTAATTGCTGCTGCTAGTGGTTCAATAAAAATTGCAAACAGTGAAGGGGAGAGTGGGCATCCCTGCCTGGTGCCCCTCAAGAGACAGAAGCTGGAGGATGTCTGGTCATTTGTTCTGACACATGCTGTTGGGGAATTATATAATATTTTTAACCAGTTTATGAAAGAGGATCCAAAACCAAATTTGTGTAAAGTTGCAAATAGAAATTTCCAGTTAACTCTGTCAAATGCTTTTTCTGCGTCTAAATAGAATATTGTAGTTTCTAGGTTTTTACTGTATGAGTAGTCTATCAAATTAAGTAATCTACGTGTATTTGTTGATGAGTGCCTACCTTTTATGAAACCAGTTTGGTCAGGATGAATTAAGAGGGGGGTTATTTTCTCCAGTCTCTTTGAGAGAGCTTTGCAGATTATTTTAAGGTCTACATTTATAAGGGATATTGGACGATAGCTTGAGGGATATACAGGGTCTTTGCCTGGTTTTAGCAGGAGATTAATGTTTGCAGAATTCATATTTGATGGAAGTCTGCCCTTTTCTTTGATTTCCAACAACGTTCTGTAGAAAACTGGTGCTAGGATCGACCAGAATTCTTTGTAGAATTCTGCAGGAAAGCCGTCTGGACCTGGAGCCTTATTATTGGGCATACTTATCAGGGCTTCCTGGAGTTCACCTGGTGTCAGTGGTGAATCCAGTGCCATTGCTTGAGTGTCTAATAATTTTGGAAGAGTTATGTTGTCCAAAAACTGATCAATTTCTTTTGTAGATGGGTTTATTTGTGGTGAATACAACATTTTATAGAAATCCCTGAAAATGTTGTTTATTTGTATCGGTTCATATATTGTGTTCCCAGATGAATCTTGAACAGCACATATAGTTGTTTTTTCTTTATTTATTTTTAGCTGGTTTGCTAGAAATTGACCGGCTTTATTACCATGTTCATAATTTTGTAAGCGTAGTCTTTGTACTAAGAATTGTGTTTTTTTATCAATTATCTCTTTTAATTCTAGTTTTGTTTTGCGTATTTTGTTCAATGTTTCCTGATCTTGGTGGGACGCGTAGGCTTCTTCTAGTGATTTGATGTTTTTTTCTAATTCCTGAATATTTTTGTTTTCTTTTTTCTTTTTATGTGATGAGAAAGAAATTATTTTACCTCTCATCACAGCTTTCCCTGCTTCCCATAGAACAGAAGCTGATGTTTCGGGAGTGTCATTATAGTCTAAATATGAAGTCCACTCTTTTTTAAAATATTTAATAAAGTCTTCATCTTTAAGTAGTGATATATTAAATCTCCAGTTTTTTCTTGGCGTAGTATTATTCTTGTGCATTAGTGTTAAAGATACAGGACCATGATCGCTGACAGCTATAGGGTGAATCTCAGTGTCTGAAATGTCGCTCAGCAGTGAGCTGCTGACCAAAAAATAATCCAGACGAGAGTAGGAGTGATGGACATGTGAGAAAAAAGTATATTCCTTACTGGTGGGGTGAAGGGACATGTTTTTACTGAAACATGTTTGTTATTGAAACACATTTTTACTGAAACATGTTTTTACTGAAACAGGTTTGTTATTGAGACACATTTTTACTGAAACATGTTTTTACTGAAACAGGTTTGTTATTGAAACACATTTTTACTGAAACATGTTTTTACTGAAACAGGTTTGTTATTGAAACTGTTTTTTACTGAAACAGGTTGGCTACTGAAGCACGTTTTTACTGAAACAGGTTTGTTATTGAAACAGGTTTTTACTGAAACATGTTTGTTACTGAAACATGTTTTTACTGAAACATTTTTTTACTTAAACATGTTTTTACTGAAACAGGTTTGTTATTGAAACAGGTTTTTACTGAAACATGTTTTTACTGAAACAGGTTTTTACTGAAACAGGTTTGTTATTGAAACATGTTTTTACTGGAACATGTTTTTACTGAAAAAGGTTTGTTATTGAAACACGTTTTTACTGAAACATGTTTTTACTGAAACAGGTTTGTTATTGAAACAGGTTTTTATTGAAACAGGTTGGCTACTGAAGCATGTTTTTACTGAAACATGTTTTTAGTGAAACAGGTTTGTTATTGAAACACATTTTTACTGAAACATGTTTTTACTGCAACAGGTTTATTATTGAAACACATTTTTACTGAAACATGTTTTTACTGAAACAGGTTTGTTATTGAAAAAGGTTTTTACTGAAACAGGTTGGCTACTGAAGCATGTTTTTACTGAAAGGTGTTTTTACTGAAACAGGTTTTTATTGAAACATGTTTTTACTGAAACAGGTTTGTCATTGAAAGACGTTTTAACCGAAACATGTTTTTACTGAAACAGGTTTGTTATTGAAACATGTTTTTACTGAAACATGTTTTTATTTTTACTAAAACAGGTTTGTTATTGAAACAGGTTTTTACTGAAACAGGTTTGTTATTGAAACAGGTTTTTACTGAAACAGGTTTTTACTGAAACAGGCTGGCTACTGAAGCATGTTTTTACTGAAAGATGTTTTTAGTGAAACAGGTTTGTTATTGAAAGATGTTCTTACTGAAAGATGTTGTTACGGCCCTGGTCATAATGTGTCTTGGTGGCTGTTTCTTGTTCTGTCTGTGTCTTTAAGTCTCTGCAGGTCCCTGATTGGATAAGCTGACGGCTGCTGATTGGTCCCCTGATCATGTGGTTGCTTTGAAAATCTGTCACCAGCATTTGAGCCACTGACAGCAGCAGCAGACCTGACCCTGGCTTCCAAAACCTGTATCATTCGTGTTTGAGATTCTTGTGACTTACCGAGCTTTGTATATAGTGTGTACATTAGTTTTCACTCGTAAATATCACTGAAACAGAAGGGGTGAGCTGCCTTATTATTTTTCCTTGTACTGTTTTCTCCTGTTTATTTTAGTTAGGGAGTTAGGTGTAGCTCTTGTCTTTTGTTTGGTTTTTGTTTCACATAGGGTTTTAGACAACACCTCCTTTCCTGACTTAGCTTATTTTGTTTGTTATTTTGGCCTTTGTTCACCCCGGAGCTTCTTTTTCAGTGTAGACAAATAAACCACCGTTCACTAAGAAATTGTTTTTTCTGTGTATGGTTTTGGGGACCAGGGCGGGGTCACTTCCTTTTTTAACTCTTATGCTACGTTCCTGTACACCTAGACTGGGGCGTAACATAAAGTGGGGGCTCGTCCGCTCTTTTCTTTTGCCATTCTTTTTGCTCATTGTATTTTGTAGGTTGTCTACAGTTTTTGGTTGGCAGTTTTCTTGTAGTGTTGGGGGTAGACTAGCCGCAATGACTTTTGACATGGATGATTTTGCACTGCAACCCACCATGGATAAGTTGGATCAATGCACAAAGGCAGATTTGTTGTTGTTGGCAAATTTGTTTAATGTTAGTGTACCTTTGAATACTAAAAAGCCAGAAACTAAGCAGTGTCTGACAGCACAGCTGTTGGATAAAGGGGGTAATTACGAAGTTGAAACCTTGTCCGGTTGATGCGACTGGAGGTTTGGTGGTGGATGCGGGAGCAGAAGCTGCTGCAACCATCCCACAAGCTGCCAGTGGACGGGTGACACCAGGAGCAGAGGCTCCTACTGCTATTCAGGTCCCAAACGCTAGCCCAGCCGGACAATTTCAACATCTTAGGCTCGCCCTTCACCTGAAAGAGGTGGAGCTTGAGGCTAAAGCCAAAGAAGCTGAGCTTATGCATCTCCATATAAGGGGTATGGAGCTGGATCCCTCCTGACAACGCAATGTTACCTCTACCCCAGTGAGTAAAATTGTCAGTAAAACTTGCTATTCATTCTCCTCTGACCAGTTTGATGCAAGCAAGCAGATTGCTTTAGTGCCACCTTTCAGAGAAAGTGAGGTTGACTCTTACTTTAATGCCTTTAAACGCATCGCAACCACTTTAAAATGTCCCAAGGATGTGTGGAGTTTGTTGCTGCAGTGTAAATTGGTGGGGAAAGCACAAGAAGTTTGTGCAAGCTTATCCATTGATGACAGTCTGGATTATGAAATTGTGAAATCCACTATTTTAAGGGCTTATGAGCTAGTTCCTGAGGCATATCACCAGAGGTTTTGGTCATGTGAAAAATCTGCCAGCCAAACACATGTAGAGTTTGCCAGGGAGAAGACTCTCTTGTTTGGTAAGTGGTTAGCTGCAAGTAAAGTGAAGGACTTTGCTCAGCTAAGAAAATTGGTTCTGTTGGAAGAATTCAAAACGCGTCTTCCAGAAAGTGTTGTTGTGTATCTCAATGAGCAAAAGGTGGATTCGTTGTCTAAAGCTGCTGTTCTCGCAGATGAGTTTGTGTTGACCCATCACGTTTTCAGCTGTGCGCCGTGAATGTGCTCCGTTGTCTAAACCTGCGAGCAGTTTAAGGGTTTCTCCTAAGCGTCAAACGCGCCCTGATCTGGTTCCCATGACCATCCGACAATACTTTTATTGCCATGATACGGGCCATCTCGTTGCCAAATGTCCGTCACTTCATCGCAAAGAGCAAACTCAAACATCGAAAAAAACAAAAAGTGTTGGTTTCGTTCGGTTGGTCCTACTCCTAATCCCGTCAGTGATGAACCAGGAAATGACAGTCTTGACAGCAGTTACTGACCTTTCATTTCAAAAGGGTTCGTCTCACTAACTGGAAAAGAGGAGGATCGCGTGCCAATTGTAATTTTGCGTGACACTTGGACTGCCCAGTCTCTCGCGTTGCCTTTTAACTCGTTTTGTGGTGCTGATGCTCTCGTGTGGGGAGTGAAAATGAGTGTGTTACGAGCTCCGCTGCACAGAGTTTTCCTACAGTCACCTCTCTTTTCGGGCCCGGTAACAGTGGGGGTGCGTGCTCGCTTGCCCGTGCAGGGGGTTACTGTGATTCTGGGGAATGATCTAGCCAACGGGAAAGTTTTCCCAATCCCTGAGGTAATTGAAAACCCCGCCGATGATTCTGTTTTTGTTTCTGAACCTGCTGCTGACAGTCTGCCCTCTGTTTTTCCTGCCTGTGTTGTCACGCACGCCCACAAGCGCAAATACGGTGATGTTGACTTGTCTGACTCTTTTCTATGTTCTAAAGCTGTTCCTGAGAAAGCTGAACTGCCTGTGGAAAAAGCTGAAAAATGTGTGTCTGACAGCCTGCTACCTGCTACACCTGACCTGTCTTTTGAGATAAACAGAACAGATTTTGTCCATGCGCAACAGAATGATCCAACTCAGCCCAACCCAAATGAGCCAAATGTTTACTCGCCGCAAATTCCAGCGATCAGAATCCCCGTGTCTGCAGCATTGAAAATGACGTGTTAATGCGCAAATGGCATCCTCCCTCATCTAGTGATCTTAGCTGGAATGTATCTCAACAGGTAGTTGTTACCATCGTATTCTGCGTCACTTTTTCTGGCCAGGTTTGAAGTCTGATGTAACCAAGTACTGCCATTCTTGCCACATTTGCCAGGTCAGTGGAAAACACATAATCATTGATTGTGTAGGTCCGCTTCCAAAAACAAAGTCAGAACATCAGTACAATTCAATTCAGTTCAATTCAATTTTATTTATATAGCGCCAAATCACAACAAAAGTCGCCTCAAGGCGCTTCATATTGTACAGTAGATACAGAGAAAAGCCCAACAATCATATGACCCCCTATGAGCAAGCACTGTGGCGACAGTGGGAAGGAAAAACTCCCTTTTAACAGGAAGAAACCTCAAGCAGAACCAGGCTCAGGGAGGGGCGGGGCCATCTGCTGTGATTGGTTGGGGTGAGAGAAGGAAGACAGGATAAAGACATGCTGTGGAAGAGAGACAGAGATTAATAACAGATATGATTCAGTGCAGAGAGGTCTGTTAACACATAGTGAGTGAAGAAGAAACACCCAGTGCATCATGGGAATCCCCGGCAGCCTACGTCTATTGCAGCATAACTAAGGGAGGATTCAGGGTCACCTGGTCCAGCCCTAACTATATGCTTTAGCAAAAAGGAAAGTTTGAAGCCTAATCTTGAAAGTAGAGATAGTTTCTGTCTCCTGAATCCAAACTGGAAGCTGGTTCCACAGAAGAGGGGCCTGAAAACTGAAGGCTCTGCCTCCCATTCTACTTTTAAATACTCTAGGAACAACAAGTAGGCCTGCAGTGTGAGAGCGAAGTGCTCTAATAGGGTGATATGGTACTACAAGGTCATTAAGATAAGATGGGGCCTGATTATTTAAGACCTTGTATGTGAGGAGCAGGATTTTGAATTCTGGATTTAACAGGAAGCCAATGAAGGGAAGCCAAAACAGGAGAAATCTGCTCTCTCTTTCTAGTCCCTGTCAGGACTCTTGCTGCAGCATTTTGGATTAACTGAAGGCTTTTCAGCGAGTACATCTTGACTTTGATGTGCGCCGCCACACGCTTCCCCAAGGCTATTCCGCTACAGTCAAAGCTGTTGTCAGAGCCCTAGTGAACCTTTTCTCTGCTTTCGGTTTGCCTAAATCAGTTCAAACAGACCAAGGGTCAAACTTCATGTCCAAGATTTTTGCTCAGATCTTAAAATTGCTTGGCATAAAGCATCAAAACTCCAGTGCGTATCATCCCGAATCACAGGGTGCGCTTGAGCGTTTCCACCAAACATTTAAAGCTATGATGAGGAAGTTCTGCCTCGAGTCAGGAAGAGAGTGGGATGAGGGTGTGCCACTTCTCCTTCTAGCGGTGAGAGAGAGTGTGCAGGAGTCCGCGGGTTTCAGTCCTGCAGAGCTGGTGTTTGGACACACAGTGCGTGGTCCCCTGCGGCTGCTTAAAGAGAAATATCTGTCCGACACAGCTACCCCCGAGCAGTACGTACTAGATTACGTAAGTTGCTTTAGGGAGCGTCTGCATAAAGCCTGCGAAATTGCACGCGTCTCAGGAGAAAATGAAAATGAAATCTGATAAAAAGTCTGTGCAGAGAAAATTTGAAGTGGGTGACAAAGTGTTGACTCTCCTACCCGTTCCTGGATCCTCTCTCCAGGCAAAGTTCTGTGGGCCCTATGCTGTTCAAGAGAAACTGAGTGACACAGATTATGTTGTAGGTACCCCAGACCGTAGTGTGTGCCATGTCAATCTGATGAAGCCTTATTTTGTTCGTGATGCAGGTGTAAACTCCTCTTCATCCCCCGCTGCCGTGCCGGTAGTTGTGCCAGCGTCCCCGTCTCAGTATAGCCCAGAAAGTGATGGCTTAGTTTTCGTTTGTGCTGAGGGTTGCTCCCGATTCAGAAACTCTGAAATATTGGATAATTTAAAATCCCACCTAAAAACATTCAGATGACGCTGCCCAGAACGATGTGTGCTCTCTGATCAATACTTTCCCATCTCTGTTTGCTGACACTACATCTCGCACTACTGTCCTCGAACATGACATATGTAGGTGACCACCCTCCGATCAAACAACACGCTTATCGTCTGAACCCTATGAAACGCGCACTTCTTCAGCAAGAAGTTTCTTACTTGCTGGAAAATGGTCTTGCTGTCCCTAGTTCGAGTGCCTGGAGTTCCCCATGCCTTCTTGTGCCAAAAGAAGACAAAACCTCACGTTTTTGTACCGATTTCCGAAAAGTGAACAGTGTGACCAAACCTGACTCCTATCCTCTTCCCCGCATAGAAGATTGTGTTGACAGGGTTGGCTCCACAAAGTTTGTCACCAAGCTGGATTTATTAAAGGGTTATTGGCAAGTTCCCCTCACTCCACGTGCATCTGAAATTTCCGCTTTTGTCACTCCTGATCACTTCCTCCAATACACCGTTATGCCTTTTGGCCTTCGAAATGCCCCTGGCACAATCCTAGCCTTATGTACATTGTCTTAGGTGGTGTCACAAACTGTGAAGTGTACTTGGACGACATTGTAGCCTATTCAGAGACCTGGTCAGAACACCTTGGAACACTCACTGACATTTTTGAAAGGTTGAAAGAGGCATCCCTTACCCTAAATCTTGCCAAATGTGACTTTGGTAAGGCCACTGTGACTTATCTAGGGAAGCAGGTGGGTCAGGGTCAGGTGCGCCCCCTTCTGGCCAAAATCCAGGCTATCCTAGATTTCCCTGTGCCTCGTACTAGACGTGAGCTTCGCCGGTTCCTTGGAACGGCCAGCTATTATCGTGGCTTCTGTAAGAATTTTGCAGATGTAGTTGCACCTCTCACCAGTCTCACAAGTGTGTCAAAACCATTCATATGGTCGCCCACATGCCAGAATGCTTTTGAGTCTGCCAAAGCTCTCCTCTGCAGCACTCCAGTACTTGCCACTCCTGATTTCACACGTCCTTTCAAACTAGAGGTGGATGCCAGCGCCAGCGGTGCAGGTGCGGTGCTGTTGCAGGAGGACAAGCAGGGTGTTGATCACCCAATTGGTTACCTTTCAAAGAAGTTCAACATTCACCAGCAAAAATACAGTACCATTGAAAAAGAAGTACATCCTGAAATACGTTTTTACTGAAACACATTTTTACTGAAACATGTTTTTTACTTAAAAAGGTTTGTTATTGAAACACGATTTTACCTAAACAGGTTAGTCACTGAAACACATTTTTTCCTGGAATAGGTTTATTACTGAAACACGTTTTTACTCAGCTCCTGCACTCCGAGGCCCACACAGTAACTGAAGATCAGTTATTATAAACTTATAATAAATGTAACGTGATAGTTCTGTAAAAATACTGCCATAAAGGACAGGAATGATTATGGTGTTGGTACAATAACACAGTCGTGAAAACAGTCGTAAAACAGCTAATTTCTTTACTTTATATTTAACGCCTTCATAAATCCTGATGACTGCAGTCTGTTTACCAACATAAGCACGTATACTGCCTCTGATACGCTCAGCTCCATCAGCAGGCTCAGCTGTGCCCTCTGCTCACCACCACCAGGTGGAGCTGTGGGACCGCAGAGCTCTGTGACCTCACAGCAACGTTATCATCCTCACTGAGAGGCTGAGTTTCATTTAAATGAGGCAAAAGTAGGAAGAAGCAACGAGGAAGGAAGACACACTGAAGCAGAGACAGAGGAAGAGAGAGCAGGCGGGTGGAGGGCGAGCAGCAGAAGAGAAACAAACAGAAGAAGAGCGAGGGTCTGACATGAGAGCAGAGGAGTAAACTGTCTGCAGACATGTCCTCCCGGGCTGAGAGTAAGACAGGTGAGTGTCCTCCTCTTCTTCTTCTGCTCTTTCTCTTCTCACAGGCTAACTGTTAGCCACCGCAGGCTAATGGCACTTCCTGCCAGCGCTCAGGACTTTGTTAGGACTCTTTTTTTCTTTTAATGTAAAGATAATGATGATGATGATGGGGTCCTCTTCCCCAGCCTCCCAGATTGCATATCTCACCATGAGGTTGAAGGATAAGCTCCACCCACAGCGGACGAGACGTCCTGTCAAACTCACCCCATCATTGAGAGTCAAACCACCTGACCTGAACCTGCAGCAGCCCCAGGTACACACACACACACACACACACACACACGTTTTTGTGTCTCTGTGAGGACCCGCAGTCACATCAGCACCTTGAACCCGAAACACGTCCTCAGACGTCAGCTGAGGTGACATCGCGTGACGTCAGAATTTATATGTGCACTGCAGGACCTGGACGAACCTGCTGCCAGTCGCCCAAAAGCCAACCAGCTGATCGATTGGTTGAGAACATTTTCCAAACAGGACATTAGAATGAAGTTTTTGTAGCTGCAGGCTTCCTTCTGAGCTCCTCTGTAACTCTGTCAAAGCTGAGCAGACCAGCTGCTTCTGCCGTGTTTTTGGTTTCACAAAGCTCCAGATGTTCCCGTGGGTGGAGGTCCGGCCTGCATTCAGGTCAGGCTGCTGGAGTCTGACCTCAGCGAGGTTTGTTTAAAGATCAGGGTGGATGTCTGGGTGGAGCAGACGTCCTTCGGCATTAATGGTGTTTGTAGAGGTCACAGTTACCCATGAATGTGCACTAATGCCCATCATATCATCATGCTGCTTCGACCTGAACGCTGAGAACGAGCCAGATGGTCCGTCTCCTCTACAGCTCTCCAAACAGAATGTCAGCTTCTGATTGGTCAGACCACAGGAAGGAAGTCTGAAGACCTCAGAGGAGGTGTGTTTTTAGCTCAGGTCAGCTGACCGCATCTCCTGCACACGCTCAGAAGAGCCTTCTAATGGCCGCAGAAAGGATCAGTGGCTGCTCTCTCTGAGGACGCCTCGGCACAACTGCTGACATCATCACACACTGTAACACACAGTAACAATCACAAGCGTATTTATAGCGCACATTTCATCACACGCACCTCTGTGCACTCCACACAGAAGATAAAAACATAAAATCATGAAACCCTGTGGAGAGGAAGGGAGTGACAGCAGAACGACAGCACCTGACGAGTGCACGCCTGTGTCTGAGTCTGCATGTTCGCACCTATGTAACTGATCTCAGGCCAGCTCGTTCCAAAGAGCAGACCGCAGTAACTGAGATCTGATGCTGGAACAGCTCAAAGATCTGCAGCTGATGAAGATGCTCTTCATCAACTTCCTCTTTAAACAGAGTCCCCTGTGTAAGGTTAACTCCTAACCCTACTTCTTTCAAATTTATCAGCTGATGCTGAAGAACGGTGTGTGTGTGTGTGTGTGTGTGTGTGTGTGTGTGTGTGTGTGTGTGTGTGTGTGCGCGCAGTCGTCAGGTGTGTTCGCTGACCAGCAGCGGGCCGTGGTCAGCTCCCTGCAGTACTTTAAGGCTCTGGTGGACCGACTGGGTGTTGACAAACCTGGTGTGGACAAACCGGTCCTGAACCAGTCTGTGGTCAGTGGTCTGCTGGGCGGGGCTTCTGGGGGGGTCCTGGAGGCGATCCAGACTCTGGTCCAGCTGGAGCCTCGCCTACACAGCAGGTAGGTGTCACTGACGTGGCAGTTTCTGAACACGCCGTGTCCTCCATCTGACCCGTGTGTGTCCCTGCAGTAAGACGGTCGCTGCCTGTCTTGCTCGCCTCTACCGCTCTCTGGCTCAGCTGATTCACTGGACCGATCAGGTGATGTTGCAGAGCGTCTCACACGACAACAAGGAGTCGACAGAGAGCGTTACCAAAGTGATCAGGACCTTGCTGGACAACGTCAAGGTGAGAACCAATCACAGACTAGATTCAGTTTAGCTTTATTTATACAGCATCAAACGGCAGCAGCTCGCCCCCAGGCGCCTCACTGCTGTGAGGCTATAGAATAATACAAACAAACAAACAAACAGAGCAAAAATAAAGACAAACAAAACAAAAACAAACAATAAACCACATCAGTCAGTCAAAAAACCAAATTGAAAACAAAACAAACACATACAACAAGAAAGAAAATGGACAAACAAAGAAACTCTCACGGGACATTTGTTGGACTTCTGGTGTTTTTTGTACCAGATTTTTATTTTCACATTCACTCAACGTCTAATTTCGGGATTTCCAGCTTCTCGAATTCTCGAATCACGAGCCAAAACTGCTCAGTCAGCTGAGAAAGTGAAGGCAGTGGGTTCTGAGAGTCGTCCTTTGATGGCGTGGACCTGAGTCTGTGGGTTCAGGCCGAGCAGCGGTGAGGAGCTCGGTGACCTGCCTCTGATCGTCTGTGATCTCACAGAGCGTAATGGTCACCAGCTGTCTGAAGTGTGTTTGAAGCCCCTGAAACGTCGTCACGTGTCTCGATGTGTTCGCTGAGTCCGCAGAAATACATTCTCAGTATTCGAACAGATCTTGTGACAAACGGGAACAGAAATCATCTGTGAGGGAAACGTCCTCCTAAAAACAGCTTCTGCTTAGACTCGTCCGTTCGTCATTAAATATTCCTGAGTGCCATTCAGGAGCCCGACGATGACGAACCTCAGACCTCTGAACTAGTTTTATTCTTTTTATGCCAGACTGACCTTTGACCTCTGATGACAATCCCACACAGGCATGTCAGCCTGAAGCTCTTTGGCCCAAAACTACACAAACATGAATGGCAGCTCTTTATTACGTGTCCACTGAGTTTTATTTTAAATGATGCTTTAATTCTCTGTGTCTAACACGTTAGAGGTTTGTGGCTTACAAACTGTTTCATGAGGTAAACTGTGCTGAGCCCGAGTGGATATTTGATGCTGTGTCACAGTTTCAGATGCTCAGAAGTAAGGGGACAAACGAACACCATTTTAAATATGAAGGCTATTTTTAGTACTTTGATGAAACCTCTGATTGGCTGAACCCAGGTCCACGTGGTGTGTTGCTCCTCCTCCCGTCGTCGTTTCGGCCTTCCTGTTCGAGCTGCCGCTGCTCTAGTCTGAAACTCTCCTTTTTTCCTTAATTCTTTCTTTTCACAGCTGCAGTTTGTTTTATTTATTTATTCATAGTCAAAGTGAGTCGTGATTTGCACAAACATGCTCAATATTAAATGTGCTAATCATGTTCTTTTCCCTCCATATTAAAATTTTTGGCTATAAAAATCATTTTATAAATAAAGATGATTCTGTTTAGTGAATGTAAAGCTAAAGCACACGTGTGAGAGTTTTCACTGACACGTAGAAAACAAAGAGTGAGACGGTCGATAACCGAGACGAGGACGACAGAGGCGTCTCATGAGCTTCAGTCGGATGTTTGTGAGGCTTCAGAGTTTGAACTTCTTGAAATGTGCACGACGAATAGCGAAACTCATAAAAACTGAAACTAAACATTTTTCAGCATTAAAACCTGAAGTGAAACCAGTGAACTCGCTGTGGGAACCATCTGAACTCAAACTGCACTGGAACCCCAACGAATGGAAACAAAGACTATAAAAACTCTCTTTGTCCACTAAAACCCTTTTTCCATTTAAATGTTAATTGTCCTTTAATAATGAATTCATATTTCTGATCAATTATCCGATGTCACCCGACGGCTTCAGAGTTCAGTATCTCCACTCAGAGCGCTGTTGGGCTGCTGAGAGCTGCTGTCTCATCAACGCTCACATTAAAAATAATGAAGAGTTTAACGTGCTGCAACTTATCAATACTAAATGTTTCTGTCCATCTTCTAAATGCTTTTGTGCTCTCATTATTTTGCTCCTGAGCAGCACTAAATAGACCTGATCATTGTTAAAGCTGACTTCCCCCTCTGGATCCTTCTTTCTTCAGCACAGTCGGCTCCTTTCTCCAACATTTCGACTACAGTCAGGTTCAAAAGCTTCTGGACAACGACTCGGTTTTGATTTTGCCTTGGTACAACACCTTAGAGGAACTTAACTCATAACGTCACCTTTAATTTAAGCGGTTTAACAAGAGTAATAGTTCAATCATTACAGACATTTTAAACACAGTCCACATTTTCAGAAGCTCAAAAGTAATTGGACAACAGTTTCATGATTAGGTGAGGATTAACCCCTCATCATGACTAATGAAGCTGATAAAAGATCTGAAGATGATTAAAAGCGTTGAACTTCATCATCAACATGAAAGATGTTCGTCCATCCATCTTCTTCCACTTATCCGGGGCCGGGTAGCGGGGGCAGCAGCCTGAGCAGAGACGCCCAGACCTCCCTCTCCTCGGTCACCTCCTCCCGTTTGTGCGGGAGGCCATCTCTCCAGTGTGCACTGGGTCTGCCCCGGGGCCTCCTCCCAGTGGGACTTGCCTGAAACACCTCCCTCAGGACACATCCTTATCAGACGCCCGAATCATCTGAGCTGGCTACTTTCGATGCGGAGGAGCAGCAGCTCTACTCTGAGCTCCTCCAGAAACACAGACCAAATGACTGAAAGATGTCAGCAGAGATGAGGGAGGACGTCATTATGCTGAAAAACCAAAATAACCAATCACAGAGCAGAAACTTTAGACGTAATAATAATAATAATGGATTGGATTTATATAGCGCTTTTCAAGGCACCCAAAGCGCTTTACAATGCCACTATTCACTCTCGCATTCACACACTGGTGGAGGCAGCTACGGTTGTAGCCACAGCTGCCCTGGGGCAGACTGACAGAAGCGAGGCTGCCATATCGCGCCATCGGCCCCTCTGGCCAACACCAGTAGGCGGTGGGGTAACGTGTCTTGCCCAAGGACACAACGACCAGGACAGAGAGCCCGGGGATCCAACCGGCGACCTTCCGGTTACAGATACACTTCCCAACCCCCTGAGCCACGGTCGACCCAATCAGCAGTCTGATTCATTGTTAGAATGAACGAATGCTTTAAGCAACAGAGTCCACAGAAGACACTAAAGTGCATGAAGACAGAATTATAGTTACAAAAAGCATCGACCCAAGTCAGGAACACCTCGAGGAAGAAGCTGTAGCAGTGTTCAGGTCCACAGTCAAAGCTGCCTTCACAGGTGCAAACCTCTGGGTACACTCAGGAACAGGACCATTAGACTTTAGCTGCACAGGTCTGTAAAATCTGTTCTTGAAGGCTTCAGGCAGACTTCCACCCGTGTATTAAAAAGAGTCTTTATATTTAAACGTATGTTAGTTTGTCCTGCTAGTTTTCAACCTCTGAAAATTAGGACTGTGTGTAAAATGTTTGTAACTCATAAACAGTTAAAGCAAAGCTTTAGTTAAACTCTCCGAATCAAAGCTGAACGTCTGCAGACACGTCCTGATTGTTTGGTTTAAAATCCACTGACGAGGCAGAACTACAAAAATTGTGTCATTGTCCAAAAATGTATGGACCCAACTGTGAATCACGTTTATACAGTTGTTCATATTCCAGCCTAAAGCTAATCTCGTATCTGCATATGTCAGCATCACATTAGCACGTCTAAGGTTGTGAATTCATTTGCAGCAGATATTTAATCATATCTCCACCACGTAACCCTGAGAGTATATATAGTGAAACCATCACAGCAGTCATTATACATGATGCCATGACTTCCTGCCACTGCATCATCACAAATACAATAGAATAGCTTGCATGATGACTAAGCTGGTGTTGTGGTTGGTGTGCAGTTGTGGGTGTACAGAGAGGTGGGCTTTGCACGCAGCCCTGAGGGATTCCTGTACAGAGTGGGGGAAATCCATCCAGCTGCTTCCAGAAACCCCTGTCATACTTATCTATTAACGCCATAATGATTCCTGTGGTCATCCATCTCTCCAGCTTTGCTGAGACTCCCTCAGTGTTGGAGGGATCAGCTGCAGACATGTCTGCAGCTGAGACTCCCTCAGTGTTGGAGGGATCAGCTGCAGACATGTCTGGCTTCTCTTCACTTTTCTGTTTGTTCTGTGTCATGTTATTATGGTTATCACACTGCACTCTGCTCTCAGTGTCTCAGTGGAGACGAGCCAGTGAATGGACCTTATATTTTTATCTGTCTGAAACAGCTTTTACTCACTTCTGTTCTCATGGATTCTTCAGGAAGTGGTTCGATTGGTTGCAGAGAGACAAGAAGGCTCCGCCCCCCTGTCACCTGTCCAGCCAGAGTCATCAGGGTTTGATGAGCAGGCAATATCGACCTGCAGGAATCCTGTTGATGAGAAGGACAAGAATATGGGGGTGGAGCCAACGAAGAGAGAGGAGGAGCAAATACTTTCAGCTCCTCCCAAACCTCCTATGCCCATCCCAGAGTCGCTAACTCAGGTGACCCCCCAGCTGGGACAGAGGTGAGTCTTAAATTACTTCAATTCAATTCAATTCAATTCAATTTTATTTATATAGCGCCAAATCACAACAAAAGTCGCCTCAAGGCGCTTCATAGATACAGAGAAAAACCCAACAATCATATGACCCCCTATGAGCAAGCACTTTGGCGACAGTGGGAAGGAAAAACTCCCTTTTAACAGGAAGAAACCTCCGGCAGAACCAGGCTCAGGGAGGGGCGGCCATCTGCTGCGACCGGTTGGGGTGAGAGAAGGAAGACAGGATAAAAAACATGCTGTGGAAGAGAGACAGAGGTTAATAACAGATATGATTCAATGCAGAGAGGTCTATTAATACATAGTGAGTGAGAAAGGTGACTGGAAAGGAAAAACTCAATGCATCTTGGGAATCCCCCGGCAGCCTACGTCTATTGCAGCATAACTAAGGGAGGATTCAGGGTCACCTGGTCCAGCCCTAACTATATGCTTTAGCAAAAAGGAAAGTTTTAAGCCTAATCTTAAAAGTAGAGATAGTTTCTGTCTCCCGAATCCAAACTGGAAGCTGGTTCCACAGAAGAGGGGCCTGAAAACTGAAGGCTCTGCCTCCCATTCTACTTTTAAATACTCTAGGAACAACAAGTAGGCCTGCAGAGCGAGAGCGAAGTGCTCTAATAGGGTGATATGGTACTACAAGGTCATTAAGATAAGATGGGGCCTGATTATTTAAGACCTTGTATGTGAGGAGCAGGATTTTGAATTCAATTCTGGATTTAACAGGAAGCCAATGAAGGGAAGCCAAAACAGGAGAAATATGCTCTCTCCTTCTAGTCCCTGTCAGTACTCTTGCTGCAGCATTTTGGACTAGCTGAAGGCTTTTCAGTGAGTTTTTTGGACATCCTGACAATAATGAATTACAGTCGTCCAGCCTGGAAGTAATAAATGCATGAACTAGTTTTTCAGCATCACTCTGAGACAGGATATTTCTAATTTTAGAGATGTTGCGCAAATGGAAGAAAGCAGTCTTACATATTTGTTTAATATGTGCGTTGAAGGACATGTCCTGGTCAAAAATGACTCCAAGGTTCCTCACAGCGTTACTGGAGGCCAAGGTAATGCCATCCAGAGTATGAATCTGGTTAGATACCATATTTCTAAGATTTTCAGGGCCGAGTACAATAACCTCAGTTTGATCTGAATTAAGAAGCAGAAAGTTAGCGGCCATCCAGGTCTTTATGTCTTTAAGACATTCCTGCAGTTTAACTAATTGGTGTGTGTTATCTGGCTTCATGGACAGATAGAGCTGGGTGTCATCTGCATAGCAGTGAAAATGTATGCTATGTCTTCTAATGATGCTGCCTAAGGGAAGCATGTATAATGTAAACAGAATTGGTCCTAGCACTGAACCCTGTGGAACTCCATAATTAACCTCAGTGTGTGAAGAGGACTCTCCATTTACATGCACAAATTGGAGTCTATTAGATAGATATGATACAAACCACTGCAGTGCAGTACCTGTAATACCTACAGCATGTTCTAATCGCTCTAATAGGATATTATGGTCGACAGTATCGAACGCTGCACTGAGGTCTAGCAGGACAAGCACAGAGATGAGTCCACTGTCAGAGGCCATAAGAAGATCATTTGTAACCTTCACTAAAGCTGTTTCTGTGCTGTGATGAGCTCTGAAACCTGACTGAAACTCTTCAAATAAACCATTCCTCTGCAGATGATCTGTTAGCTGTTTGACAACTACTCTTTCAAGGATTTTTGATATGAAAGGAAGGTTGGAGATTGGCCTATAATTAGCTAAGACTGCTGGGTCTAGAGATGCTTTTTGAGTAAAGGTTTAACCACAGCCAGCTTGAAGGCCTGTGGTACATAGCCGACCATTAGAGATAGGTTGATCATATTTAAGATCGAAGAATTAATCAATGGCAGGACTTCTTTGAGCAGTTTTGTAGGAATGGGGTCTAAAAGACACGTTGATGGTTTGGAGGAAGTAATTATTGAAGTTAACTCAGAAAGATCAATTGGAGAAAAAGAGTCTAACTTAACATCAATGGTACTAAGAGTAGCTGTAGATAATATTACATCTGTGGGATGATTACTGGTAATTTTTTCTCTAATGATAAAAATTTTATTTGTGAAGAAGTTCATGAAGTCATTACTAGTTAACGTTAAAGGGATGGTTGGCTCAACAGAGCTCTGACTCTTTGTCAGCCTGGCTACAGTGCTGAAGAGAAACCTGGGGTTGTTCTTATTTTCTTCAATCAGTGATGAATAGTAAGATGTTCTGGCTTTGCGGAGGGCTTTCTTATAAAGCAGCAAACTATTTCTCCAGGCTAAATGATGATCCTCTAAATTTGTGACACGCCATTTCCTCTCCAGATTACGAGTCATCTGCTTTAGGGTACGTGTTTGAGAATTATACCACGGAGTCAGGTACTTCTGACTAGAGACCTTAGTTTTCACAGGAGCTACAGTATCCAGAGTCGTACGTAGTGAGGAGGTGAAATTATTAACAAGATGATCGACCTCTGTTGGGGTAGCGTTCAGATAGCTGCTCTGCTCTGTGTTGGTACAGGGCATTGAAGATGATAACAGTGGGTGGATTATATTCTTAAACTTAGTTACAGCGCTTTCAGAAAGACATCTACTTTGATAAAATCTACTCTCCACCGCTGTGTAATCAATTATTGTAAATGTAAATGTTATCAGGAAATGATCAGACAGGAGAGGGTTTTCAGGAAACACTGTTAAATGTTCAGTTTCTATGCCATATGTTAAAACAAGATCTAGAGTGTGATTAAAGTGGTGGGTGGGTTCTTTTACATTTTGAGAGAAGCCAATTGAGTCTAATAACAGACTAAATGCCATGTTGAGGCTGTCATTTTTAGCATCTACATGGATGTTAAAATCACCCACAATAATTATTTTATTTGAGCTCAGAACTAAATTAGATATAAAGTCTGAGAAATCAGACAGAAACTCTGTGTAAGGCCCAGGTGGACGATAGATGATAACAAGTAAGACTGGTTTCTGAGTTTCACAGCTGGGGTGGACAATGTTAAGCATCAGGCTTTCAAATGAATTAAAAGTCTGTCTTGGTCTTTCATTAATTAATAGGCTGGTGTGAAAAATTGCTGCCACACCGCCCCCTCGGCCTGTGCTTCGAGGTTTCTGGTAGTTAGAATGACTCGGGGGTGTTGATTCATTTAAACTAACATAATCATCCTGCTGCAACCAGGTTTCTGTAAGGCAGAGTAAATCAATTTGTTGATCAATTATTAAGTCATGTACTAACAGAGACTTGGAGGAGAGAGACCTAATATTTAATAATCCACATTTCACTGTTTTACTCTTTGGTTCAGATGTGGATCAGATGTGGATACTGTATTGTTCTTTCTTTTTGATTGTTTATGTTTAAGTTGTTTGTTGCTGGTTTTTAGTTTGTTTTTTGTCTTTTTGGAAGCTGACACAGTCTCTATGGAGATGGGTTTTTGGAGGGGTAGCAGGAGGAGAGAAGCTGCAGAGAGGCGTGTAAGACTGCAACTCTGCTTCCTGGTCCCAACTCTGGATAGTCATATTTTGGGGGGTTTAATAAATTTGTCCATATTTCTAGAAATGAGAGCTGCTCCATCCAAAGTGGGATGGATGCCGTCTCTCCTAACAAGACCAGGTTTCCTCCAGAAGGTTTGCCAATTATCTATGAAGCCCACATCGTTTCTGGGACACCACTCAGACAGCCAGCAATTTAAGGAGAACATGCGGCTAAACATGTCACTCCTGGTCTGATTGGGGAGGGGACCAGAGAAAACTACAGAGTCCGACATTGTTTTAGCAAAGTTGCACACCGATTCAATATTGATTTTAGTGACCTCCGATTGGCGTAACCGGGTGTCATTACTGCCGACATGAATTATGATTTTACTGAATTTACGTTTACCCTTAGCCAGCAGTTTTAAATTTCCTTCAATGTCGCCTGCTCTGGCCCCTGGAAGACAATTGACTATGGTTGCCGGTGTCTCTAGCTTCACATGTCTGAGAACAGAATCACCAATTACCAGAGTTTGACCCCCGGCGGGTGTGTCACCGAGTGGGGAAAAACGGTTAGACACATGAACGGGTTGGTGGTGTACCTGGGGCTTCTGTTTAGGACTATGCTTCCTCCTCACCGTGACCCAACCGCCCTCTTTCCCCAGCTGCTTGGGGTCTGCCGGGGAACAGCTAGCGGGGCCTACGCTATCTTCGGCTGCACCAGCTACAGGGGCCTGGCTAGCTACGGGTGAATGAAGGGTGCGAAGCCGAGTCTCCAATTCAGTAATCCTGGCCTCCAGAGCTGCAAATATGCTACATTTGTTACAGATATCATTACTGCTAAAGGAGGCCGAGGAGTAACTAAACATCTGACACAATGAGCAAGAAAGTGCAGGAGGGACAGGTGAAGTAGCCATGGTGCTAACGAGTCGGCTACGAGCTAAGCTAAGCTAGCGAAACAGTACAGAGACAGTGAGTGAATACTTTGGCTATAAATTAGGTAGTGAGTACACAGAAAGTGTGCTTCGGATGAAGCACGTGAAGATTATACTATGAAAGAAGAATGTATTTAAAAGTTGTTAATTAAATTGCTAAGCAAATAAGCTACTCAGAAACACCACTGTGTTTGAGCAGGAACAGGAAGTGATACTCTACCGCAGAGCGAGCGAACACCAAGTGACGAAATGAAACCACTTGAGTCCACTCTGGTTCGGTCTGGATCAGTCTGGTTTGGTCTGGATCAGTCTGGTTCGGTCTGGTTCAGTCTGGATCAGTCTGGTTAAGTCTGGATCTGTCTGGGATCAGTCTGGTTCAGTCTGGTTCGGTCTGGGATCAGTCTGGGATCAGTCTGGTTTGGTCTGGTTCAGTGTGGTTCAGTCTGGATCAGTCTGGTTCGGTCTGGGATCAGTCTGGGATCAGTCTGGTTCCGTCTGGGATCAGTCTGGTTCAGTCTGGGCTCAGTCTGGGATCAGTCTGGTTCAGTGTGGTTCAGTCTGGGATCAGTCTGGTTCAGTCTGGTTCGGTCTGGGCTCAGTCTGGTTCAGTCTGGGATCAGTCTGGGCTCAGTCTGGTTCAGTCTGGTTCGGTCTGGGATCAGTCTGGATCAGTCTGGGATCAGTCTGGGATTAGTCTGGTTCGGTCTGGGATCAGTCTGGGATCAGTCTGGATCAGTCTGGGATCAGTCTGGTTCAGTGTGGTTCAGTCTGGATCAGTCTGGTTCAGTCTGGTTCGGTCTGGGATCAGTCTCGGATCAGTCTGGGATCAGTCTGGATCGGTCTGGTTCGGTCTGGGGTCAGCCTGGTTCAGTCTGGTTCAGTCTCGAACAGTCTGGCTCAGTCTGGTTCAGTCTGGCTGAGTCATTCAGGCAGACAGAAAACAGTTTGCTGAGTGCGAGAACAGAAATAGATCTGTGGAAGAAACAGGAAGTAGAGCAAACGAACACATCACACATGCCCCTTCCCCCCACACACCCACACTTCCTGTCTCTGCATGACACCAAGTAGAAGAAGAAGAAGAAGTGGGGGTGACAAAGGGCGGCAGCAGGCAGTTTCGTGGTCTTTTAATAGAACTGTGAGGGTTGGGCTGTCTGAGGCTGAGTGTGCAGCAGCTGATCGATAACAGCGCTGCTGTGGATCATCAATAACAAATAGTTGGAGCTAATTCATGATGATGTTTTTAGACGTTAGTATTTTCTCGTTTGTTTTTTTTATTTCAGTTTGACTTTTTGTTTACTTTCAGTTTGTTTCCAGAGTGAATTTTCGGATTTCAGTTTGTCCTGATTAGTTTGAGTCTTTATTAATTATTGCTGTGTGGAGGGCGAGGGCCGCATGCACGATGCTGTGAGCTCAGCTCCTGGAGCAGTGTGACCCACCGGAGCTCCTGTTCGCGCTCTGGCAGCACTGCTGCTGGGTACCGGCTCTCCTCGTCTAGTGCCCATCTCCTGGTGTCCTCCACCCTCCTGAGCCTGTGCTGGGAGCAACAAACCTCATGGAGCTAGTGTGCATAAAGAGCTGGACTCCCTGTGACAGTGAGGAGCTGCAGGAGCAGAGAGGACATCACAACCACATCACCTCCAGCTGCTTCAAACTACACCACCTATAGGTGGTCTCCCCTCCACGGACCAACCGGGCACTTAGGCTCTGAGGTCAGAAGAGGCCGGACGTGTTCAGTGTGGCATGGCTGCTGCCTCCCCAGAGCACCTGTTGTCTCCCTGATCTGCACCTGTGCAGGCTGATGTCACTGACGTTCAGCTGACTGTGACGCTGTGATGTCATCAACAGGTATAAACCCAGTGGATTAAAGTGTGACGTCTCTCGCTCAGAGAGAGAACGCACCTTTTCCTGTCAGTATCTCATCCTGCCAGATGTGAGGCTGGCTCTGCGCGTCACCCTGGTGTTAATGTTTTTTCTGTCGGGATTGTGATGAGCCAGCAGAAAGTGGGGCACTGACACCGTCACTTCACCTGCCAGATGTTGGGAGTTTATGCCTTAAATTGTTGTGTCACCTGGTGATAACACACACGAAACAACTGCCACCTGTGCTGCACATGCTCAGTTTCAGCCTCTCCCAACACAAACTGCTTCAGCTTGTCACCTGGCTGCATGCATGCAAAGGTGTACTACGCAATTGTGACATCACTGGTGGGTGTGGTTTTAACTACTTGTCTGTCTGTTTCAGTCCTCCAGCTCTGCCTCCCAAAAAGCGCCAATCAACATTAAGCCCCACCCCCTGCAGGGTTGCCATAGTAGCGCCAATGAGAAGAGCGACTGAAATAGAAACACCAGCTGAACAGGTATGCTCACCTGGTTCACACATTCACACGTAACCGTGTATATTTACATGGATATGTATTATATCTGTTTTATGGTCTTTTATTTTGAAAATCTTTATTTGAAGCTGAAATTAGACAGTCCAGTTCAGGTTTAATCCAGATTTATTCTGTCTGTGTCTCTGTGTGTGTGTGAGTGTGGAAACCACAGAATAAAAGCACGTCTTTGGCTCTGTGTGTTTCTAACATTCAATAACGTTTGAATCTTCCTGCGTGTTTCAGGACGACGACTGTTTGAAAAGATGCTCCATTTCCTCTGCCGAATGTTTTCCTCAGAACGAAAACACAGGTAACACACACAGATCCACACGCACACGCACACACACACACACGCACACGCAGACACACAGACACACAGACACACACACTCTGTGGTGCTTGTTTCCCGTCAGCAGTAGGCGGTATCAGTGACATCACTTCCTGTGCGTTGACAGAAATAGGAAGCTGTGTTGGCTGCTGCTTCCTCTTTGCAGCGACGCATTGGCCTGAGGCTCACTGCTGCCTCCTGCTGGACTCACAGGTTTCTGCACCTGCGTGTGTGTGTGTGAGACACTCAGATCGTGACACCTGAAGCATGTCAGACGCTGTGTCCCAGTCCAGCGATCGCACGCCTCGGAGTACGCGCAGTTCACGTACTACGTACGGTGCGTACTAGGAAGGACGAGAAGTGCGGAAGTGAGAGGCTTGTGAAATGGGACGGTCTAGCCTTGTCGCGCTGATCAGGTTGCCTAGCAACCATGAGAAACGTTTCATACAGCTTTGTTTGACAGAAATGAAGGAGAAAATCTTTTGTCCATTTGTTTGTTTGTTTCTACAGGAGCTTTGTGTGATTAGTTGAGTATCAGAGGCTGAGACCACAGGACTGTAAAACATGATTGTTGGGCTTCATTTCTGTGCTGAACAGTCATTTCAAGATTAGTTAGTAAATAACAATTAGCTGATGTTGTTCATGAGACTAAAATCATCTCACTGTGGTAATGTAAATATAATATGGACAATATTATAGTTATTGTCAGATTATTATGATATATTACAGCAGTGAGCCTGAACTCTGTGCCAAACACTGAGCTTCAGTAAAGATTCAAGTTGCAGTTATTTATATTTCCTATCACCTTAAATCTTCACTCAAAGACAAGTATCTGTGACAGTGTATATATAGATGTATTATATATATAAGAGACAAATATTGTTTGTTTAATATGTTGTCATTACTAAATTTGGCTCAATGCTTACATATATGTGTAAAAAGCAAATGTACGAGCTGTGATAACTGTGTCTGATAGAATGAAGAGTCGACTGATATAGTAAATATTCCTTTATTGGGTGAGAAAATCAGACCATGTCATAACTGCTTTAAGTCATACAGAATAGATATCAGAGCCTTAAACAGGCTGACTTCTGCTAAATGGGTCAAACTGGGCAGAAAGTCTACAAACACATAACATCCTTATAGAATATGATGTAACACTATAGATCAACTTACCTCAGAATATATAAAGCATATAAACAATTACAGCAATATGATGCAACAAACACAGCAGCTACTGATCCAAAATACTCAAAGCTTCATAGAACTGAAACAAACATTTATTTTTAGCTCCATTCTGCTGATGATACAGACTTTAGGTTTCTGAACATTAAACTTGTTGCTGCCTTTCATAGTGTGTAACTTGAAGGCCCTGAGTACTTTCTCCCACACTGAAAACACTGGATGATCACATTATTTGAACATTACCTAATAAGACTGATTCAGGACAGACAGTTAGTTATGTTAAACTTTCCTAGCAGTCCTTCACAAACAGGGAACAGTCTGTCTATTCTCTCCATCTGTCAGCTGCTGCTGGCTCTTCCTCCTCCTCTTCCTCACACACTGCTGAGTTTGTCCTGGTGGATCATCAGGGGTGCAAAGCCTCACAGATGATGTGCAGCAGTGGGTCCCTCAGTCTGTCCTCACTCTGGACACTTGCAGTCGTCACACATGGAAATCAAATGTGTGAGAAGCTGCAGGATTCAAACACAAGTGTAACTTATAAACACATGTTCATACTTTTATTCCACAATCAGAGAGAAAGAAACAGAGAGAGAGTGCAGGACAGACAGACAGGTGACAGTCTCAGGTGTACACACTGCTACACAACAGCACCAGAGAAGCAGGATTTAGTGTTTGTGTTATTACGAGTGCTAAACAAAAAGAGTTCCCAGATGGTGCAGTGGACACATGTGTGACTGCTGTGATTAAAGCATCTTTCTTTCAGCTTAACGAGTGAACCGTCAGCTCGTTCAAACACACGTTAAAGTCCGTTTGGCTCGACACCACCGAACAGAGGCAGCAATATAACACAGCTGACATTAACAGTGCAGTGAATCCTGCTTGTGCCGTGATATTCAGGACTGCAAACCGAGCAGCATCACTGACTTTCAGCTTGTTGTGTTTGTGGATATATGACTGACTTTAATTATCCATAAAATCATCACATTCTCTGTAAGATTAAGGTCGACTATTGAACAGCGTATAAAGGCTGTAAAACCAAGTTAGTACAAACGTCACTAATGTCACATAACTTTGCCGACATGTGGCCAACAGTAATGTTTTAATGTTCTTCATTATTAAACATTTGCACATAAATAAGTGACATCATATTCAGTACTTACTTTTGAAAGTTTACTCTTCGGCCGCTCCGCTTCTGCAAAATTATCCACACCCACCGCCGCGCTATGAATTGTGGGATATATGAGACCACAAAGTCTACACCGGACCACACTTCAAATTTGGGGAAATCGACGGTGCATTTGGAGAACACTTCAGAGTGGGACAGCCGTCGTCGCGTTGCTGTGACGTCATAGGTCTCCAAATGCGTACTCCGGAGCGTGCGGTCGCTGGATTGGGACACAGCCAGAGTCACCTGCAGAGGAAGTCTCTCACGTATTTCTTCTTCTTCTCTTGTTACGCCTGAAGAGAAAGAATGGAATGACATCACAGCACTGTGATGCGTCTTGCGTGTTATCTACATTTCCCCAATATCCTATTAACTGCTCTGTCCTTGTCTTTACAGAATAGATGTAAAATAAATCAGCGAGCGGCACGCTGCCCACGCCTGAAGCTGATGAAACAGACACAGACTAAACATTTAAACTGAAAAAAACAAACATCAATGAGCTTGAAGTTGTTTTAGACCCAAAGCAGTCAGGGCACTTTCATCAAACAGTCACCACTTTTAACATTTCAGTTTTTTTGATTGTCCATGAACATATCTTTTCATCTCATAGAATAAAATAGAAAAGCCCTTTACTGTCATTGTACATGTACAATGCTCCACGCCGACTGTGCCGAAATAAAATATACACCTAAAAACAGCAGGAGTATGTCTGAAACAATAGAAAGACACTCAGTGTCCTGAGTGATGTGGGTTACTCGGACCATGGCTCAGATTGGTGAGCTGTGTGGGAAGTGTGGGGTTTGGGGTGATACTGTTTGTGTATGTGCTGATTCGTCTCCGTGTGCACAAAATGAGTATAGAGGGTTACGCTACAGTCACACTGCATAAAGACAACGAGATGACCAAAATTACAGTGAGCATGCGCAGTGAAGTTGCAGTCTCGTTGCCTTTGAGTGGCTGCTTTGAAGATGGAGAACTGGTCTGTGACCAGTCAGTCAGCTCAGAGTGACTTTGGTGCATGAAGACAGCAATAAAAGTGCAGTTCAGTCAATCTGCTGCCAGTCTGCAACTGAAAGGAGTCAAGTCTCCAAGTATGCATGCAAGTATATCTATCTGTCATAATACTGTGATTATGGGTGATAAGTGTGCAAAATGGCTGTTGCCGTGTGCAGACACAGAAACTCACATTAACTTCTTACACTCAGACCTCAGAGATCTGAAACTGAAATTTCGTCTACAAATAGTGACGTAGCCGATGCGGGACAGCAATTCAACTGCAAAATGACCCAGGCGCACAGCAACCTCGCTTTTTATAGGAATATAACCCCAACCAGCGGAGTGGAGTCCCTGCTGCAGTTCATCAGAGCAGACTGACTCAGATCGATTTCAGCCTGTTCAATCTGTGTTTATAAATCAGTCATCTGCTCTCACCAGTCTGTCTGAGAGTGGCTGCGATTGTTTGGAGACAGGTTGTCTCCTACCACACAGCTCGGGCAATCAGAATGGAGACATGGTTGTACAGGTGATATTCTGAACTGGCTCTGACTTGTGATGTTCTGGTCTTGATGGACTTGGTCTGTGATGTTCTGACTTTCTGTTTCTTGTCTTCAGAGGACGATCCAGACTATGCCTTCCTCGACACAGATCAGTCCTCCTCAGAGACGCTCCCCCCTCTCCCTGGTTCCTCCTGTCTCCCTCCTGCCCTGCCGGAGAAGAGGCGATGCAGCACCACAGGTGAGGACACACCTGAGTGACTTGTCTGTCCCCCTCTCTGTCTGTCAGCCTGACTTGCTGTCTGTCTGTGAACTTCAGGTAACACAAGCTCCCAGACTCAGCCATGCTTTGGGTTCGGTTCTGCCCCTGAGGACCAGAGCAATGCCAAGTGTGATGACAGCACAGGCCCAGATGAACCTGTCTCCTCCCCTTTGTCCCCCAGCAAGACACCCCCTCCCCTCCCTGAGAAGAAACGACACAGTGAGTGAACAGGGAGAGAACAGCGGATCCATAATCAGTATGATTGGAAAATCCATTAAACTGCCTCTCTCACCTGCCTGTCTCACCTGTCTCTCATTCGTCTGTCTCTCTTCTGTGTGTCTCACCTGTCTCTTACCTGTCTGTCTGCAGTCCACGAGTACCTTCAGTTCTGTTCGTCCTACAGCGATCAGTCCCCCCTCATGTTCTATCAGAGGCCTCCAGGTTTCAGTCAGAGATACAACAGCCGACATCGAGAGCTCGACACCTCCTACCAGCTCTCTCACGCACATCTGGACACACAGCTGGACGCAGACTTCACTCCCTCACCTGAGCTGGTTCCTGCTCCGATTCTACCGCCGAAGAAGAAGCAGCAGGTCAGCGAGGTCTGAAAATGTTTGGACGGTTTTGACTTTATGTCGTCACCAAAGTTTTCTTGTTTCTAACATTGCCAGGACTCAGCTGACAGGCCGACTGAAGAGGGCGGAGACAGGTGAGAGGCCGCACACACGCACACGCACACACGCACACGCACACACACACACGCACACACACAAACACACACGCACATAAACACGCGCGCGCGCACACACACGCACGCGCACAAACACACACGCACGCGCACAAACGCGCGCACACTCCTTCAGGGCGTTCTGTCTGTCCTGCAGTTCCCAGAGTGTCCAGCAGGGGGCGGAGCGTGACAGGAGAAGCAGCACGGAGGAGCAGGAGGAGGTGTTACTGACTGACAAGAAGAAGATTCTCTGCAGAATCATCATGAAGTCTGAGGTGCTGCTTTGACCTTTTCCACCCCCCCCCCACACACACACACACACACACACTTTAAATCTTTCACTTAACCTGTTTGCTGACCTTTGACCTGTGTCTCAGGAGGAGGAGGGGCCTGATGTAAAGGCGGCCTCACCTGATGTCCTATTGGTCTATGCTACGGGGACCAGCAGCAGAGGTGAGTGTTGGTAGACACCTGGCTGGAGAATCATATGTGAGACACCACCTGTGTCATACCTGTGCAGATGCTCCACAGAGCATCAGATCCAACAAACACATGAGCACGAGCACATCATTTACAGCCCGCAACTAACAGGAAACAGTCCAAAAATGACATCAGAGGCAGCAGGTGATCTCCTCTTCTTTAATGCTGTGACGAGCTGATGCAGTTCAGAAGGAAGCGCTGCTGCAGAAACTTTATTCGGGGAGCTTTGGGGTTTACAACAGTGCAGCTTAGAAGTAAAGAACTAACGCATGAACTATTTTTCAGCTTCACTCAGAGTGTTTCTATGTTAGATGATCAGATCTGTGTGAATGTGTGTTTGCAGACCAGGACCTGTACCGTGACGCTTTCCTCTGCACCTACAGGAGCTTCATCAGTCCAAACGATGTCATCAGCAAACTCCAGCACAGATATCCTCAAACACACTTTGAGGCTGGGCTCACCGGCTTTGCTTGTAGCTTCAGCAACAGGACAGCATTAAGAAGAGGCACACAGTGCTATTAAAACAAATGGCTGCTGCTCTGAAGTATTGTTTCTCTCACACTGCTGTGAGTGGAGGCTGGACAGAACCAGCTCTGTGCTAGTTCAACAGCTCATCGTTGTTCACGTGTTTTCCCACAGTCCCCGTGATTATCTGTCTGTTCGTCCACACTCTGTTTACTGTGACTCTTTAACTGCCAACACGTACAGACACCTGTGTGGCAGACGGGAACATGCAGACCTGACAGCTGCCAAAAACACGTTCCACCTGCTGGTGGGCGTGGTGGACGAACTATGGTGAGAAATACACACAGATCTACACACACAGTGTATGCAGTGGTGTTCTTCATTAAGACTGTTCAGAGTGCAGAGGCCTCTGAACCTTGGCTGTGATTAAAGGAGACCATCTCTCATATTCACACGTCGGCAGGAAAGCCAGACTTATGTAGGCGCTCACATGTACTCCTGCTTATTACCTGGAAGTGTGAGTTAGGATTTATGAATAAAAGCATTAGAAACAAAGGTAAGATCTCCTGTTTCCAGACCCCCTCTTTCTGATAGACTTATGAGCAGTTTTTAAACATGATTTTAACCTCACATAAAGGCCTCTGTGTCTTAAGCTAATCCAAAATGCTGCAGCAAGAGTCCTGACAGGGACTAGAAAGAGAGAGCAGATTTCTCCTGTTTTGGCTTCCTGTTAAATCCAGAATTCAAAATCCTGCTCCTCACATACAAGGTCTTAAATAATCAGGCCCCATCTTATCTTAATGACCTTGTAGTACCATATCACCCTATTAGAGCACTTCGCTCTCACACTGCAGGCCTACTTGTTGTTCCTAGAGTATTTAAAGTAGAATGGGAGGCAGAGCCTTCAGTTTTCAGGCCCCTCTTCTGTGGAACCAGCTTCCAGTTTGGATTCAGGAGACAGACACTATCTCTGAAGCCAAGTTGATTGGCTGATAAGAAACCATGTGGGCCACGGGACACTTTTTAATGCCACACTTGATGTTTTCAAATCTATCGAGTAAGATCAGCTGTCCACATACTTTTGGCCGTGTGTCATCAGTGTGAATACTGTGTGTGCAGCGCGATAGAGCTCGACTCTGATGTGCTTCTGCTACTGATGGACTTGGTGTTCAGCCTTCTGATTGGTGGAGAGCTGGGACCGGCCCACCAGCTGCGGTCCAACATCCTGTCAAAGATGGAGAAGAGGTGGAAGCTAATTGGCTCACCTCAGTCACTCCGTCCACTTGCTGCCAAGGGTGTGGCTGCCAGGTAAGCCTTCACACCTGACAGGTTGAAAGCATGCTGAGCTGTCATTGGTCAAGTTTGAATGTTTCTGTCCCCTCTGCCTCAGACCGGGAACTCTGCTGGACTTCAGGAGTCAGGATTTAGCTGAACAGTTGACTCTGCTGGATGCTGAACTCTTCACAAAGATTGAGGTACAGACCCGCCTCTCTCACGCCTGGTTCTCCAGCTGTTCTCACGAACCTGCTTGAGAACACAAAGTATTCATACCTGGTTTATGGTAAACAGGTAAATGATGCTTTGGGGCACAAAGAGCCGTCTCCTCGTTGAGTTTTCCACCAGCACGTGCAGCAGTACCTCTTGGTTTACAGTGTGGCTGCATCACGATCTGCTGCCACAGAAGAACCTTTTCTGTGTTTACATGATTTAGTTTATTTCATCAACCTGCCGGAGCCTGCAGGTTTGGTGCACTGGGATGACAGTTGGTTCTTCTCACCTGTCCAGCTTCCAGAGGTGTTGCTGTGGTCAAAGGAGCAGAATGAGGAGAAGAGTCCCAACCTGACAGAGTTCACTCAACACTTCAACAACGTCTCCTTCTGGTAAAACATCAACACAACCGGCAGATACACAACTTCCTTCGTCAAAGAAACACAATCTGTGACTCCATCAGGTTATTGTTTCCATCAGAATCGTGCTGGAGAAAGAGCATCAAAAGCCCACAGACCCCTCAGAAAATGCCTTTATGATGTTATTCTTGATGTTCTTCTTTTATGCCACAATCACAATCGGCTTTCTGAAACCGGCACTGTAGCAATCACAGTTACTGTCTGAAGGCAAGAGAAATGCCCGACACATTTACTTTCCCAGGTGGTTCATTACGGTTTGTGCCATACTGGTTGTCATAGTTTGTTTGACCTTTATTATTCATGTTTTACTTTCAAGTTATGTCAGTGGAAACAGACAGGAGCAGGGACGGGACAGACAGAGAAAGAGAAGCTTCTGAAACTAATGAACCTTCTTTTTGTGATTTCAGGGTTCGTTCCGTCATCATCCTTCAGGACAAACCTCACGACAGAGAGAGGCTGCTGCTGAAGTTCCTGAAGATCATGAAGGTCGTTAGAGTCCGCAGTAGAAAAAGTCCTTTTGTCTTCATTTGTATTCAAAGCTGGTTTCAGTCTGGGACCTCCAGTCAGGGAGGACAGCAGCTACATCAGAACTTATTAGACTGACAAACTGGAATAAAAAGATTTATTTTCACAAACTCACTGCATCATTACAAAATCTGTGTGTCCATTTGTGGTTCCAGACTGTGGTCTGTTGTCATGTCATCTTGTCAAACCGCACGTTCTTTTTTCCTGCAGCACCTGAGGAAGCTCAATAACTTTAACTCGTACCTGTCAATCCTGTCAGCGCTGGACTCCGCCCCTCTGCGACGCCTGGACTGGCAGAAAAGCACCTCAGAGGTCAGATCGAGTTCATTGGGATTATTTCATCGGTTCGCCTCAGTGCATTAACAGTGTTTTATGTCTGTTTGGCTTCAGGCTCTGGAGGAGTTCAGCACCTTGATCGACAGTTCATCCTCTTTCAGAGCCTACAGAGCAGCTCTGGCTGAAGTGGAGCCTCCCTGTATACCCTACCTGTACGTAAATACCCTACCTGTTGGGCAGTAACCCTAATGTAGAACGTGTCTATGTGATCAACCTCACAGCAGCCACATTATTGCTCAGATAAAAGGCTCCAACAGCACAAACACAGTCCAGAGGTCCAGTTCAGGATCTCCAATTGGCTGAGGTTTAGCCTAGCTGGCAGCTACAGCCACCTGTGTCACCATTCACTTGTCAGTCAAAGAGGCCACGCCCCTAACAATACAATGTAAGCAGGCGTTATGAAGGAGGAAACTATCCACAGACCAAACAGTTTGTGTATCTGGCTGTAAACATGTTTGTTTCTGCTGTAAAGTTTTAACATTGGAGTCTATGGGGACTGCCTCACTGCTGCCTCTGCTGGACGTCAGAGGAACTGCAGCTACATGTTTCAGGTCTGAAGGCTGATGCTTTGTCTGCCCGTCTCTCTCTCTCTCTCTCTCTCTCTCTCAGGGGTTTGATTCTGCAGGACTTGACTTTTGTCCACCTTGGGAATCCCGACACTTTGATGACATCACAGGGTTCAAAGGTTAACTTCTCCAAACGCTGGCAGCAGTTTAACATCCTGGACACTCTGAGGAGCTACCAGCAAGTGTCAGTTACCTACAGAGCAGTTCCTCCTCAATCATTAGGAGTACCTCGTGGTTGTATTGTTGTATGCTGAAGCTGTTTCTCTCTGCAGGAGCTACACTCTGCTGCCCGATGATGACATCATTTCCTTCTTTAACGACTTCAGCGATCACCTGGCTGAGGAGGCGCTGTGGGAGCTCTCTCTCAAGATCCGGCCAAAGAACACTCCTCGAGCCAATCAGCGATGAGCTTTGGTGAAGGCGCAGAGGGTCACGCAGCTAATCGGCTGCACCTGTTCTGATGCTAACATGCTGTAACACAGAGAACTGAACCGGTGCCAAACCGGGGGGCGAGGCCCGAGACCGTGACATTACTGGCACAGACACATGCAGGGTAAAACCTGCAGACATTTTACTACCGGACCTTTGGTATTTCCAGGCAGAGGTTTCCCTCCCTCGCTCCTGTTAACAGAAACATATTCAGATTCAGGTCCGGTACCCACAGATGGATCAGAGACTTCCAGATTTTGCTGAAGGAAGAAAAACTGCATCCAAACATCCATGAAACATCACTGCTGACCTGCCAGTCAACTCACCTGCCCTTACCTGATGGTGGAAACCTCACCTCAGCACCGTGTCTTCAAGGCCACAAAAATTAGTTAATCATTAAAGCTGATCCCACCTGACCATCTCGGGAATTCCAGTGGAAAGAGTCCCTGCTTAGTAGGAATGATGCAAAATTTCAGCTCCTTTCAAGGGACGAGGGTCCGATTGTTTTAGATGTTTTTCTAGCACCGTTTTCTGATCTGTATTTAAACACATCACGCTCGGTCCTTCAGGTGTCCGAGGGTAACTGTGGGTCTGTGGGTCTGGACTCTGAGGGTAACTGGACTGGTTCTCATGTGGTCCTCTACTTTTTAATTCAGTTTTATTTATAAGGAGGCTCTGGAGGTCCCCACAGATGCACGTAAACCTGTATCAGTTCATCGACCTCAGACACACACCGTGTGGTTGAACTGAAGGCTTTGTTTCTATTGGCCACGTGAAGGTACGTCACAGCATGCAGGGGTCAAAGTTCAAGTCTGCGGCATGCGCGAGTACTCCGCTGGCGTGCTTGGTGCTTTGCTCGGCGTAGCGGTAAACCGTTATTGCGGGGGGCAAACAGTAGAGACGAATGTGTTTGAGAGCACAGCGCTGCGTCCTGTGTGAAAGCGCCTTAACGGCCACGCTTCCATGAACGCATTGAGAACAACCTTCAGCATCTTGGCACGCTGACTGGAGCAGCCAGGGATCAAACCACCATCCCTATGATTAGCAGATGACGTGCTCCACCTCCTGAGCTATGCCACCACCATCATGGACGGATGATGATGAAGGAGGTGAGATCCTGTTGCTGGACTGAGGTGGAGCATGAAGGCGATCCATGAACTTGTGATGATGGTTCATGGTGTCTGAAGAACATCAGCCTGCAGCTGGATGCTGACGCATTTGTAATGCGTGACAGTTTCAGCTGCTTTTAGAGAAGATTCAGTCGTGCTTTCTACAGACGTCCAGACCTGCTGCTACAGATCACACATCCTCCATCATCATCATCATCGTCAGTCTGAGCTCACCTGAGCTCCACATCCTCAGCAGCCAATTTACCCTCCAACACCTGAGCAGCGACGCTAAAACGTCCCGACCTTCATCCCTCAAAGTGTGAGTTTAATGTCCCGCTGAGGCCAGGACACCAACCAGCCCACCTGAGTGTCAGACCACAGAGCTCTAAGGCTACAAAATGATTTCTCTAAACATACATGAATATGGAAAATCACCAGCTCACACAGTAATGAACACTGTGGGGGTGTCACAGCTGGTCACATGATCTGTTTCCAACTCACAGCCACGGAGACGCCGTTCATCGTCCCACATCAAACACACCTGTACAGGAAACAGGAAGCATCATACAGACACACCTGTATGAATATTACACATGACTGATAAATATGTTCTTTATTTATTCTTTTTTTATTTTGCCCGTGTATATAACCAGCAGCAGTGCGTCTGTTCACTTTAAATAACACAATCTTATTATAGCGCCGACCTGCCGGCAGCTGATTACGGATTATTTTCTCTGAATGACCAACTGATCAATGGTGAGCTGAACGAACGCCGATTAGAGCCACCGATTAATGAAACATTCATCTATAAGATGTGGTCCAGCGCTAACTTCATGGACTGTGGAGACTTTTTGATTACATGTAATTTTAACAGACATGAACAGTTGGCGTATTAAACAGCTGCATCAGATTCTGCTCATCATCAGCGCCTCCACAAGACGACAAAATACCGACGTGGGCAGGATCGAGAAACCCTCATTCACCTGGAAGCTGGCCCAAGAGGTCAAAGTTCACATTTCTTCACACCGCAATCGTTGCGACACCTCAGGTTCATCTGATTGACACGTGGTCGAGCAGGGGGTGGAGTCTGCAGCGGTGGCTCTCACCTCTTGGCTCAGAGCTGCAGGTGAGGTCGGCCGGGCGGCGGCACTGAACACTGACTGCCACAACATCTCCAAGACTCTGGACTGAAGGTCACCGAGGTCAAACTTTCAGAAAGACTGATGAGATAAGTCTACATCAATCTGCATGATGAACAAAGTCACGAGATGGAAACAACGGCGTGATGAAAGCATGCTCACGTGGACGCTGCGCTCTCGTCACTGATGCTACGAACATGGTTACTGTTTGAATAAATGAGCTGTTTGTCAGGCTCAGGGAGGAAGACGGGATAAAGACATGCTGTGGGAGAGAGACAGAGATTAATAACAAGTATGATTCAATGCAGAGAGGTCTGTTAACACATAGTGAGTGAAGGAGAAACACTCAGTGCATCATGGGAATTCCCGGCAGCCTACGACTATTGCAGCATAACTAAGGGAGGATTCAGGGTCACCTGGTCCAGCCCTAACTATATGCTTTAGCAAAAAGGAAAGTTTGAAGCCTAATCTTGGATTATTATAACGGTCTTTTTACTCGTCTCAACAAATCAGCTGTGGATCGCCTTCAGACTGCACAGACTTTTAACTGGCACAAACAAGAGGTCACACATTACTCCAGTTTTGGCTTCTCTTCATTGGTTGCCAGGAAATTTTAGAGTTCATTTTAAAACTTTTGTTGTAACTTTTTGAGCTCTGCATGGTGAAGCTCCCCAGTGTATCTCTGAGCTGCTGAAGCCTCATGCTTCATCCCGAGCACTCGGGTCCTCAGGTCAAAGGTCACTGTTGGTCCCACGCACTGGGTTCAAACCCTGTGTGGGGATCGGGCTCCTCAGGCACTGAGGCTGTCGTCTTTACGCTGTGCACACTCCACTGACTCCTTTAAAAAGCAGTTGAAGACATTTTTATACAAACAAGCTTTTAATCTTTTCACTGTTTTATATTATTTTATTTATATTTCTGGATTTATTGTGAAGCACTTTGTGATTTTAATCTGTGAATTGTGCTATATAAATAAATTTTGCTCACTGTATTTTCCGCACCATAAGGCGCACCAGATTATAAGGCACATTAAGACAAACAGTCAGATAACTCGACCTTTATTAAGCTCATTCACAGTAACTCTTAACACTGTTAAGCTGTAACACATTAAATATTGAAGAATACACTCACTTTTTCCTGTACATTAACTTCCACAATTCCATCAAATTCTTCACCTCCCGTGTCTGAGTTAAACAGCTGGGCAATTCCGGCATCAAGCATGCCCGGACCCCTCTCATCATTATCTGAATCAGTCTCGTTGCTGTTACTTAGCTGTTCAGTGATTATTCCAACCTTCGTGAAAGCTCGGACGACACTTGAGACTGATACCTTAGCCCAAGCATCCACGATCCATTGGCAGATAGCGGCGTAACTTGCTCCGCGTGGCCTCCCTGTCTTGGTGAATGTGTGTTCGCTTTCTGTCATCCAATGCTCCCTCGCAGCTCGTAATTTAACTTTGAACGACCTGTTGACACCAATATCTAGTGGTTGGAGTTCTTTGGTTAATCCACCCGGAATGACGGCAAGCTCCGAATTAGTTTGCTTCACTTGGGTTTGGACAGCCTCGGTGAGATGGGCGCGCATGGAGTCGTAGATCAAAAGATTTGTGGAAAAACCCATCCGGTCTCTTGACATAAACTCAGCCACTCGCTCATCTTCTCCTCGTCCATCCAGCCCTTTGAGTTAGCCTTCACAATGACGCCGGCCGGAAACTTGTCTTTTGGCAAAGTCTTCCTCTTGAAAATGACCATGGGTGGTAGTTTCATCATGCTAGTGATGTGTTCTGGCCGTATCTTCTTTTCAGTGATCTTATTCTGGCAGTAGGTGCTGAAAATGGCCAACTTTTCTTTGTAATCGTTTGGCAGTTGCTGTGAGACAGTAGTTCTTGTGCGGATTGAGAGATTATGCCTTTTCATAAAACGGAAGCACCAAGAAGGTCCCCCTCGAAAGTCGTTGATCTGCCTGTCATGTGCTGCCGCTGTAGCCTTGAGTCGAATAGAGACTGTAGAGACACTTCTACCTGCTGTTCTCTGTTCAATAACCGAGTCTAACTGCGGCCATCGCGCCTCGTTCCCTCGGAAACTCCTTTTGGTCTTCTTTACTTGTTTTAGGTCATCTTCGTGCTTCCTCCACTTGCGCACCACCGACTTATTAATGCCAAATTGCCTCGCAGCTGATCTATTTCCATTTTCTACTGCATAATTGATTGCTCCCAGTTTAAAATCTGCTTCGTAAGCATAACACGGTAATGTTGTGTTGAAGCACAGTACATATTACTCCACGAGGCTCCTTGCAACGGTAACCGTAATGCTCCGAGAAAGTGGCACTAAAAGGTTTTTTTGACAGATTTTTGAGCATCGTGTACCACCTAAAATCGGTTCAAGGTCAGTAAGCACAAACCAAAATTCATACATAAGGCGCACTAGATTATAAGGCGCACTGTCGATTTAAGGATTTTACGTGCGCCTTATAGTGCGGTAAATACGGTACTTACTAATCTTAAAAGTAGTGTCTGTCTCCTGAATCCAAACTGGAAGCTGGTTCCACAGAAGAGAGGCCTGCCTGTCACGGCCCCTCCCCTCTGTGAACAGATTGCTGTGGGAGGGGCTTCAGTCTGCCTTTTATTACATCAATTCCAGGCAGAGCGACATTTGACGGTGGAGGTTTTTAGTGTTTTTGGGTGAACTGGCCCTTTAAAGAAGTCAGATTTAAGAGGAGTCAGAAACATTGGTTCATTGATTATTGACAATCGTATTATTGGTTTCATGTAAACACTGAGGACGAGCAGACTCCCCGGCTCCTGCTTCGTTTCCTGCTCTCAGCTGAGTGAGGTGGACCCTGTAGAGCAGCAGGGTCATGTGACACACCTCAGTCTGAGCACGTCCCAGAATCCCACCCATCTGCTCACCTGTGCCGATGTCACAGCGGCTCTCGGTCCGTTTTCCCAGCATGCATCATTCACAGACACAGAACTTCAGCTGTAATGACTTCAGGTAAAACCACCTGCTGCCCCCTGCTGGCCGGAGCCTCCATTACAGTCTGCAGAGTCAGCAAAGAAAAACTGAAATTAAACGTTTGGAGTTTCAAAGGCATTCAAACATGAATAAAGCCCCGCCCCCTTACAGTCACCAGGACAGTCACCGTCACCTGACCTGAAACAAAATGCAAGTACTTAAAAAAAATAAGTAATGTAACTTAATTTAGAATCAGTCCTACTAACTGACAAAGTTCATCTAACATTTTCTTCTATTTCAGTTCAACTCACTATTTCTAGTATTTTCCATATTGAGTACCTGCTACTTTAAAAGCATAATTTCATTTTGTCAAGTCATCTTTGGAAGGTTTTGATTTCAGGGAAAAATTTGAACATTAAAGATATTAGTCTTTAGTGTGACTGATTTAGGTGAGAAACACAAAACAGTGAAAGTAAAATGTCTTTCATCAGTTGCTCACAGGTTGTTGCAGTGACGTCATGCACAACAGTTAACTCATTATTTTTGGTTTTGGTTTTGGTTTCTTTTTGAAACTTTACACAAACATTTTAAACATTTGAAAAACTACTTGACTAAAAACAACAAATTTACTGAATTCATTCAGCTAATAAGTTAGCGCAGCCACCTGACTACGCTAGCTGACCGAGTTCACAGGTGAGGCAGACTGCTCACTTTTCAAACCACGGACAGTGTTATTTTATTTTTCCTTTTTTGACACATGCTCTCTATTGTAAGCAGACATGATGACAACGTTTTTTAAATTTAAGGGGATAGAATGAAGATTTCAAAACTGGTAAAAACTGCTGTGAGTAATTGTTAGGTAAGTGACACGAGCTGGTAAGAGCACAGAGAAGCTACCCTTGAGTTACACGACCTGCACGTCTGCCTAATTAGACGTTTTACAAGAACGTCTAATTAGCAGAAACCAAATGTGCCGGCCTCTTCACCCACTTCACTCACAAAGATGCTGGCAGGTCAAAACTTCCCTGAGAAGAGCCAGAACTATCACGAGTTCCTCCCGTCTCCCCCTTAGTGGGTTTTTCAAATGTTGTAACATGAGTGCGAAACACACCTCTGTGGACCAACGTGAAAGCAAAATGATTGGTTCAAGTCACTCAGGTCAAACCTCTGTGGCAGCCATCTTGTCTTAAATGCAGCCGTTTGATAGGATGTGAGCTGGCAAGAGCAGGGCTGTGATTGGTCAACCATGTGTAGAAATTAGAGAAGTGTGAAATCACTCATAAGTTGCGTATGTGTACGTATGACATGTTCGCTTTATGTTCCATTACTGATAACTGAGTGATAATGTTTGTGATGGATTGTGAAAGTTTTTCTTTCTCTGGAAGGATTATGTGATAGGTCAGTTTGAGTTGAGAAGGCGGAGTCTGAAAGTATATATATAGGTGGATTGGTGGATGTGTGGGATGGGTGGGTTGCCTTTTCGTAGTGATGGCCAAACGAAGTTTTGTGATGAAAATATGAAGAGCATGGGTCCGTTCTTCGTACCTCGCTTACTACATCCAAGATCAAATGACACATCCAAGATCAAATCATCGCGCCAACTTTGAGCTCGCTATTCCGGTTCTCCGAACACACCTGTTGTTGACGATTAGTACAGCTGGCTGAAGTAATGTGAGATCACTGGGTGGCTTAAAAGGGGCTACGCATCGATAGTAGAAACATTGATCGGCAACCCTTTGATTGGTTGGCGAAAATGTCGAAGGAGCGCGCTCAGTATTTTTCGGCAGCAGAGCAAGAACTCTTGATTGAGGGATTTCAGGAGTTTCAGAGTTTAATTAAAACGCAAGGGAACACTGCAAAGGCTGCAAAAGCAAGGAGAGAGGGCTGGCAGAAAGTTGCTGACAAATTAAACTCGTAAGTAATTTATTATATTATATTACATTATATCCTCTTTCACATTAGAGCCACAACAGGACCCACTAGAACATGGGAACAAGTAAAAGTGAAATATAAGAATATTCTACAGAATGGTAATATTTATCACTTATATTGCTTTTAGTCTCTTGAAAAGAGACCCTGAAATAATCTGTTTGTTTGTTCATAACAGCAACCAAGAAAAAGGCAGAGCAAAAAAAGACAGGTGGTGGTCCTGCACCCCCTCGTCACACCCCGGCAGAGGAGCTGGCCCTAGGGTTGAATGCCACCAGACCCATTGTTGAGGGCATCCCTGGGGGCAGCTCTTCCTCAGCAGCCGGGGTGCAGTAGCAGCAGCACCTTCATAACTGGTAAATGAGCTCATAATTCTATTTGTACAATGTAAAATATTTGGTTCTTGCCTTAATTAAAATGCTTTTTGTACTTTGACATTTATTGACATTGTGGGGGTTTTTGTGTGTAGTTTTACATGACACTCCATCACTTTTACCTGTTCCCATGCAAGGGGTGACTGAAGCATGCACAGTAAGTTGGGATATATATATATATATATATATATATATATATATATATATATATATATATATATATATATATATATTATAGGCAATGCACACAGTTTGTGCAGTTGTTAATGCCCGACTACGGTGAGTGGAACTCTTAACATAGGGATCCAACAAGTTGGTTAAGTAAATAATACCCTCACGGGAAAATCGATATCTCTCTATGAGCACACTGTCGCGCTGAGCTAAAGGATCCTGTCTATCCCGCAATATACGCTGAATTCTGAAAACTCTCCTTATCAATCTTGCACCTTCCGCAATGGGTTGCTCGCGTACAAACGGACAGGACATGGCTGCGACAGACTTCCCAAATCCACCTTTGCTTTTATAGCCGTGGTCTCTCATCTTGATTACACGAAGTAATTTACTATTACTACTCTAAAATATGAATTACATCTGAAATAATCAAATACATGAAATAGAATGATTAATAGTACATTTCCCTTTTTTTAGGAAATGACCTGTATGTATCTGTATGAAATCAATAAAAGAATCAAATACTGCATTATCTTTAGTTACATTGATAATATTTATTTATGGTAAAACAGTGGAAAAATATCGCTGTTGCTTTGGTATAAATGAAGCGGACATACCTGAGTGGCCGCGATCTAATCCTGTTTACATAAAGTAAGCCTGCTCCCAAGCAGGTTTACGCTTACGGATCTGTTGCTATGACAGCAAGTCCCGGATGAGCTTCGGAGAACCGAACGATCTAAGATCACGCGAAATCGTCAACAATCAAATCCAGCTAACTTACTTAGCGAGGTACGAAGAACGGACCCCAGCTTGAATCTACAACGTATTATGAAGTGCTTCATTATGATTGGCTGCTCTACAGAGCTGAACT